>NW_020220449.1:16111-25376 GCF_003070985.1 Temnothorax curvispinosus | reverse complement strand
CTAAGTCAAGAATGGGCCTACGTGGTCAACGTGACTATAACCTTGACCTCCTTTTTAGATCGGAGGGTATTATGGATAGGATTAAATATTTGCAGCTTGATGACCTCTGGGGTAGCGACCACTACCCTATTTCTTTTGTTTTTGATAATTGCACGCTTTCGTATAGGAAACTTACTAATAGAATTTCTACTAAAAGAACAGATTGGTCGCTATTCCGGGAAGCGGTGAATCGCGATATCAAGTCCGACTTACTCCTATCTATTGATATGTTTGGGGAGGATTTGGATGGTTACTATGATACATTTATCTCCATTCTTAGAAGAGCTGTGGATCGTGCCTCTGGAAGACGAAATGCTGCGGAGTCGAGGGCCAGAGGTCCCTCCGCTTCAAAACGCAAATGTACTCATAAATGGTGGGACCAGAAGTGTGACCGGGCCATACAAGATAGAAAGCGTGCTCTCCTTAACTTCAAACGCAACAAATATATACATTCCTGGGTAGAATATAAGCGATTATGTGCGCTTACCAGAAAAATTATAAAACGTAAGAAGAGGGAAAGCTTTGAGGCCTTTTGTGCGAGCATCAACCGTTTTACTAGCCTCAGCTATGTATGGAATTTCATCCGTATCATGAAAAATGCAAGAAAGAACGTACAGTGGAACTGCTGGAACACCAAGGACAGAGAAACCGAGATTAGAAAGTCTATCGATGGCCTTGCCCCTCCTTTCGTCGGCGTGGATCTTTCCTGCGCGCTGGGTGGTCGTCTCGTGGAGTCACCTGTGGACGCCCGTTTTCGGCGTTCCGAACTGGACAGAGCGATCAATGTGATAAGAAAAAATTCGGCCCCTGGCCTTGATGGTGTCGAATATAAGATGATACAGG
The DNA here is from genome assembly GCF_003070985.1 of Temnothorax curvispinosus. Classification (NCBI taxonomy): domain Eukaryota; kingdom Metazoa; phylum Arthropoda; class Insecta; order Hymenoptera; family Formicidae; genus Temnothorax; species Temnothorax curvispinosus. Next base: position 24,494 of record NW_020220449.1, on the reverse strand, counting down.
AATTGCCGGAGTCTGGTCGTGCTTGTTTGCTGGAGTTGTTTAATGTACTTTGGTCTTCAGATACCCTGCTCAGGGAATGGTTACAGTACCAGGTTATCTTTATTGATAAGCCGGGTAAGGAGAGGGTTTGTCCGATTTCGCTGTCCTCGTGCGTGGGTAAGCTATGTGAACGCATGGTCAACGAACGACTAATCTGGTGGGCGGAAAATGAAGATAAATTTAGTACTTCCCAGAACGGCTTCCGTAGAGGTAAAGCTTGCATTGACAACTTGGTTAAGTCACATCGGACATCCGTGCCTCTTTGTGCACAGGTGAGTACACGCTTGCAGCGTTTCTTGACGTCTCATCTGCATATGACAACGTCGACTTTCGCATCATGATTGATAGACTGGCAGCACTTGACTGCCCTGCGGGTATCGTCAGATTCATTTGTAAATGGCTATACCTGAGAACGGTCCGTTCTATTGTCAATTCTCAGGAATTCATAGAACGTCTCGTCTTTAAGGGTCTTCCGCAAGGTGCTGTCCTTAGTCCTGCTCTGTACTCCCTGTTGTGCCGTACCTCTGATTCGAGGGGTCGGCACTGAGTTCTTTGGATCCGCCGGGAGGAAAGGAGAATAACGTTGCCAGTGTTTTGTTTAACGATATTTTAATAAAGACCTTTTTTAACTCGATACACTAGTGTCGTTAATTTCGTTGCCCTGACTCGCGGGCGTTCACAATAGGATAATTTACGTTGGTCGTGCGCGATTAGCCTTACGTTCTAGACTGCCCGCCGCTTCTTGGAAGGGCGGGCTTTTTATCTCTTCGCGTATTACTTCCGCGATGCTGACTTAGCTGTCAGCGCTTTTGCTTCCGGGTGAGCGACCTGGAAGCCGCTTGCGACACCCGGGATGCCACCTCAGGTGAGTTGGGCAATATTCGGGGTGTGCGCTGACAGCTATGTGTCGCAATTCGGGCACGGCGACTTCCGCCTCACAACATCCCTTTACACGGGATCGAGGCCTTTGTTCCGACTTACCGGAGGGTGTGGAAGCTGGTGAATTCGCCGATGATATTGTTCTTTACATACGTGGCCCTAACAGACAGCGCAATAAGACGCTACTGCAGCAAGCGGTAAATATGATTGCGGGAAGGTTGCACGACATTGGCCTCGGCATCTGGATTGACAACGGACTTAAATTTTCGCATTAAGTTCAAGAGGTCAGGGGTAAGGTTGACAGAGCCAACTCTGTCTTGAGACATCTTTGTAGGGTCTCTAAGGCCTTGAGGTCAATACGGCCTTCATGCTGTATAAGAGTCTCGTGAGGTCGGTCACCGAATATGGTAGTTTTGTATACTTTCCTAGAGACTCGGCTACGCAAGTCAAATTGGAGAGAGCGCAATACAAGGGCATACGTACCGCACTGGGCTATAAGAATAGCACTCCTAACAACGTCATCATTGCCGAAGCAAAGGTTAGACTATTAAGAGATCGTGCTGAGATGCTCGCCAGAAATTTTATCTACAGATCTGCTGCTTATGATGTTACCGGTTTATGCAATAGGATACAGAAAATGTATGATTGTGAAGTCTATGTTCGATACCGCCAGCCCATGTATGGCATGTCTCTGTTATCTCGGGTCTGGAAAAATTTTATCCCTATTAAGAGGAGTGTCGGCATTAGCAGAAAGCATGAGATATTCCTGAGATCTTATGAGGCACACACGTATAGACCTACTATTAATTTTTCTATTAGTTTGGTTATAAAGGCAAACAATAAATACTCGGATACCTCGATGGTGAACGATATCCTGGACAAGTATGGTCTGAATCGCTCTTCGGAGATTATCTTCACTGATGGGTCGTATGACCCTGCTGTGCCACGGGCGCCAGCTTGGTCTTAGATGCTCAGGACCTTGCGTACAAGATAAGTCTGCCGAGTCTCTGTTCTTCTTTTACAGCGAAGGTTTTTGCCATCAAAGCCGCCCTTCAGCTTATGATCCGACAAAGGGATTCTAGAGATGGACATATCGTTATTATGTCCGACTGTAAATCTGCCCTTTCGGCAATTAATAATAACCTGCTTAATGTCCACAAGAATCGATATGCCACAGAGGCTAGGAAATATATTCACGCGTTGGAAATGGAATACGGTAAAAGAGTAGTCATGGTCTGGATCCCGTCACACGTTGGCATCGCCGGTAATGAGGTTGCCGATGAGCTAGCCAAGGAGGCAGCTCATGAGGAGCCTGATCGTGATATTGAGATCCCAGTTGGGGATTTGATGGCCCTTGCCAGGAAAGAATCCTGGTCTGCAACCCAGGTATCTATTAAACGGGATTCTGTTTTTAAGGGCGCCTTTTATTTTGGCAAATTCTACGATGAGTCGGCTCGCAAGCCTTGGTTTAGCAAAGTTAATGCGGAGAGATACTTCGTTACTCTCATTAATAGACTGAGATCTAATCATTACAATCTGGGAGTCTCTCTCAAGAGAAAGGGATATGTGGACTCGGAGAGATGCGAATGTGGATGTGAATGTAAAGAATTAAACCATGTTTTGTTGCGATGCAATAGATATGATGATCTGAGAATTAAGATGGACGAAGAATTGAGAAGTGTGGTATAATGGGTTACCTTGCTGAAATTGATTTATATCGCCTTATTAAAGACAAGAATTGGAGTTTGATATATATTATATTTAATTTTTTAAAGAAAATTGGTAAAGTTGTTTAGGGTCTTATGTGCACTGGTTGTTTAGAATCCTTTTAGAATGGTCTAATCTGTTTGTGTCAGAATACCTCGTGTAGAAGACACCTTATTCCTCCTTCATCCGAGGGAGAACCTTAAAACCCCCTGTCTCGCCGGTCTTGCGTCAAGTACGCGCGGAGCGATACCGACTGTGACATTTTACGCGACGCGACAATTAATAATTTTTCTGATTTTCTGATTCAAGGTAATTGTTTTATTTATTTACATGTAATTATCCTATTATTATATGACGCGAAGCAAGACTGCACCGTGACTCTTTTACGCGACTAAGTGCATGTGACAGGAATACGTGAGTATTACTTCTGTAGTAACTTATATGAACGATATCATCGTAGTTACTATAAAATCTCCCGTTTATGCGGAGGAATTATCGTATCGTTCGTAAGTTACTACAGAATTAAGTAACGCTCGCGTAAAAGTAGTATAGGTTAGATTACCGGTTTCTTACCAAATTTTACATAAAACGTGAGATTCACTTATGTATGCAAGTTTAAAGCCTATTGAGTTAATATGAAATAATTTTCCTAAATGTAAAAATAACACGATGTTATATATGCGGTTTGGCGTGAATATATATATCGCACAATAGCCGAGGTGATCGAAGTTGTGTATAATGTCCCGATTCAACGGCCCCTGTCCCTGGTTGAGAGTGTTAATAATGACATTAATATCTCTCACACTGTCAAGCCAAATTGGCTCTTCGTTCAGCTTCCGATTCATTCATCATTTCTCCTTTTGCAAAATTTGGAAGACAGCATGATGTATTGGTTGGTATAACAATGAATTGCTGCCAGTTCCAGATGTATTGAACAGTAAGTGATATAATCTTAACACGTTGAATAAAAAAGAAATCAGGATATTTTGATTATACAATATATTTTTACTTTGCAGAGGATGATTACGTGGCTGTATATTGGAGCGACAAATGGATTAGAGGATGCATTGAACGTCCAAATCCATCGGGAGAGAGAACCCTGGTAACCAGCCCAGCAAACGCAAAAGAATTAAAAGATATTAAAATTTTTTAATATCTTTGAATCCCTTTTTTGGCGAAATTAGATGGAATTAGATGGGATTCGAAATGAGATGGTCCAATCCCATGGAATCCAAAAAAGAAATTTTAAATTCCATCCAATCCTATGGAATCCGTAAAAGTTATGGAATTACATGGCATTAGATGGTTTAGGAAACGTCTCGCGCCTCCGTTGGGCGACCAAGCGCCGTTGTTCGTCGGAGCTTTTGTGTATGTCTATGAGCATTACACGCACTACTGCCGACGGGCAATTAGCCCGAAAATGAGATTTGTAAGATCTGTCAGGCACCGTAAGGGGTCCCTTTACATAGCGGTCGAGACGAAACTTTGAACTCGAGAAGATGCCCCGGCGATGCAACGCCTAGCGGCGTCGACGCGAATTGCCGGTAATGCAGATACCGCGCGGGGTGTATTATTGTTGGCGCGTACCGCCACAGAGTTCAACACGGACACTTTTCAATCCCTACCCTGGCATTCAATGGTATTCATTTTATTGTCAGAATAGACGGAATTCAATGGAATTCAATACGGAAATTTTTAATTCCTAGTTTGGCGTTCAATGGTATTCATTTCGTTAACGGAATCAATGGTATTCAATGGAATTCATCACGAAACTTTCCAATCCCTAACCTGGCATTCAGTAGTATTCATTTCGTTAATGGAATCAATGGTATTCAATGGAATTCATCACGAAACTTTCCAATCCCTAACCTGGCATTCAGTGGTATAATATTTTTGTGTCGGAATTGGATGGGATTCAAAAAAGATAAATTCTTTTCAAAATAAGGAATTCCATGATATTGAAACTATTTCAATCTTTTTTTTGGACAGAATGGAATTCGGAAAGTCCTTAATTGAATTCCTGGCAATCCCGTTTTAATTCTTTTCAATCTTTTTTCGTTTGCTGGGAGTCCATTGCAATTCCGCTGTAAAAAACTGCACGAAAAGTCGTGCATTAACTTTTGAGCAGATCATGCGTTTTCTATTTCCAACTTTGACTATTTTTCTGTTGGCAGAAACTTGCTCTCGTCGTAGTGCAACAGAATTGTGGAAGATATGTGTATGCATTTACATATAGCAGAATAGTGCAAGAAAGAAACCGCGGCAGATGCTTGCGCAAATCGCAGTGCAACATAATCGCGCCAGATTTGTAGCAGCGCCTACTGCTACCCATACAGCACAAAATATTTTAAAAATATTTTTTAGGAAGATTAAAATAATTAAAAAAAATATTTTTTATATCAAGAGACACGGTAGTGTCTCGCGCCAAGTACACGCGGAGCGAGACCGACCGTGACTCTTTTACGCGACGCGACGGGTTGCGAGTACCCGAGATGTTGAGATCTCGATAACGAGTGAACGGATCAAGTTCTAAGTAGGCTTGATCGATAGCTTGGGGTCCAATTAGGGGGGGGGGGGGTTTCTCTCATAATATTCCGCTACGTGCCCTACGAGCGGAGATATTGCGACGCAAAGTCCAAATGGGAAAATTTATTTTTAAGATACTCCTCCTCCTCCTCCTCCTCCTCCTCCTAACGCCGACGTCTCAATATTATTATGATTATCAGAGAAACGTCCCTTTCACTTTTTCGACGCTGGCGGCGCAGGTATCGCCAGTTTCGATATCGCGCGCGTATTTCGAAATTAGGTCGATAGACTTATCGGTCAGGAGGAAGATTTCTATTTAGGTAAATTAGGTAATATATAATATATATATTGAGTCAACGGAAAAGAAGGTTCTCTACGCTTGGCAGAAAGTGCCGCTAGGGAATTTTTAAGTCGATTCTTATGAATCAAGCTTGATATAATATATATTGGCCTAGTTTACACCGATCACTTGATACGCGTATTAAATAGTAAATAACTAGTAAATAAGGCTGATTATTGGCTGATCAGTTCAAATATACTATTTGATACGCGTATCAAGAGATCGGTGTAAACTAGGCCATTAATGCTAAGACTCCATAGACGCGGAAACGCCATGCGGCAGAGTGCGTTGACCAATCACAAATTTTGATTTTGCCGCAGGCGACTTGCGGCAGCCTTCTGATTGGTCAACGCACTCTACCGCACGGCGTTTCCGCGTCTATGGAGTCTTTAGCATTAGTCAACGGAAAAGAAGGTTCTCTACGCTTGGCAGAAAGCTAGGGAATTTTTAAGTCGATTCTTATGAATCAAGCTTGAATTCGATGTTTAGGTATCCCAGGTTGCCGATGACGAGGTCCAGATAGTGCGCTTCATAGTTTTCCGTGTCCAGGTGTAATAATACGTTGAATTCGATGTCTACGTGTCCCAGGTTGCCGATGACGAGGTCCACATAGTGCGCTCCGTAGTTTTCGGTGTCTACGTGTATTAATACCTTGAATTCGATGTCCACGTGTCCCAGGTTGCCGATGACGGGATCCAGATAGTGCGCTTCATAGTTTTCGGTGTCTATGTGTAATCGTACGTTGAATTCAATGTCTAGGTGTCCCAGGTTGCCGATGACGAGGTCTACATAGTGCGCTCCGTAGTTTTCGGTGTCTACGTGTATTAATATCTTGAATTCGATGTCCACGTGTCCCAGGTTGCCGATGACGGGATCCAGATAGTACGCTTCATAGTTTTCGGTGTCCAGGTGTAATCGTATTTTGAATTCGATGTCTAGGTGTCCCAGGTTGGCGATGACGAGGTCCACATAGTGCGCTTCGTAGTTTTCGGTGTCCAGGTGTAATAATACGTTGAATGCAATGTCTAGGTGTCCCAGGTTGCCGATGACAATGTCTAGATAGTGAGCTCCGTAGTTTTCGGTGTCTACGTGTATTAATACCTTGAATTCGATGTCTAGGTGTCCCAGGTTGCCGATGACAAGGTCCACATAGTGCGCTCCGTAGTTGTCTGTATCTACGTGTATTAATATCTTGAAATTGATGTCTAGGTGTCTCAGGTTGCTGATGACGAGGTCCAGATAGCGCGCTCCGTAGTTTTCGGTGTCTAGATGTAATAATACCTCGAATTCGATGTCTACGTGTCCCAGGTTGCCGATGACGAGGTCCACATAGTGCGCTTTGTAGTTTTTGGTGTCTAGGTGTATTAATACCTCGAATTCGATATCTACGTGTCCTTATTATATTTGGACACCGAAAACTATAGAGCGCACTATCTGGAACCCGACATCAGCAACCTGGAGCACGTGGACATCGAATTCAAGGTATTAATACACCTAAATACCGAAAAATATGAAGCGCACTATGTGAACCTCGTCATCGGCAACCTGGGACATCGAATTCAAGCTTGATTCATAAGAATTGACTTAAAAATTCCCTAGCGGCAGAATCAAGAAACACGGTAGTGTCTCGCGCCAAGTATGTATGTACACGCGGAGCGAGACCGACCGTGACTCTTTTACGCGACGCGACGGGTTGCGAGTACCCGAGATGTTGAGATCTCAATAACGAGTGAACGGATTAAGTTCTAAGTAGGCTTGATCGATAGCTTGAGGTCCAATTAGGGGGAGGGGTTTTTCTTATAATATCCCGCTCCGTGCCCTACGAGCGGAGATATTGCGACGCAAAGTCCAAATGTGAAAATTTTTTATTAAGATACTTTTTTAATCTACTTCTAACGCCGACGTCTTATATGACACTACAAAAAGGCGTGATATCTGTACAAAATTACCTTTTTCAAAAAAAAAGGTAAAAAAATGCGCCAAGTACACGCATAGTAGTATATATGTATTATGTTGTTACCTCGAAAAAAACAAAGTGGTAGTATTATACCTCGAAATAACACCCTTTACATATTGTTTATACAATGCGTAATACTACAAAAAGGCGTGATATCTGTACAAAATTACCTTTTTTAAAAAAAAGGTAAAGAAAGGCGCCAAGTACACGCATAGTAGTGTATATGTTGTTACTTCGAAAAAAAAAAAAACAGTGGTAGTATTATACCTTAAAAAAATTTAAGTAACAAGTGGTAGACGAAATCTTTGTATCTTGAAAAATCTCGAAAAAACCTAAACAGTAGTATCTTCACCTCGAAAAAAAAAACAAAGTAGTAGTATTATACCTCGAAAAAACCTAAGTAACAAGTGGTGGACGTAATCTTTGTATCTCCAAAAATCTCGAAAAAACCTAAGCAGTATTATTTTTATTTCCAAAAAATTATTACTCAAGTGATACACATCACAAAATTACGTTACCTTATCAAAAAATGAGTCGCGTTTCAAGTGATCTATTATTATTACAATTACAAAAAAGAAATGATATCTCTTTTTAAATTACAGCGCCAATTACAAAGAACATATATTTTTCGAGATACAAAGATTACGTCTACCACTTGTTACTTAGGTTTTTTCGAGGTATAATATTACTACAGCTTTTCTTCGATTAGAATAAAAAATTGAATCATGAAGAATTACACAGAGGTAACAGTACAAAATACAAATATTTTATTAAAATATTTAAACCCAACAAGGGAATACAAGGTATTTAAATACAAAGTTTATATATGTATTTTAAAAGATTTAATCGCATCGTAAAGAATTACAGAGGTAACAGTACAAAAAATAAAAATATTTTATTAAAATACATAAATTTTTCTTGTCAAAAAACTTGGC
>NW_020220449.1:0-13111 GCF_003070985.1 Temnothorax curvispinosus | reverse complement strand
TGACCAGCCGCGAGCTAACTCCGCGCTTCGGAAGCTAGGTTGTTTTAATATTTATATAAATTTATATATATTTTTTTATGAAAAATTTTTTTCCGGGTAGTGATGAAACCGCCACTTCCTTCTATGAATCCTTTTCATCCTCGTTTTCAATGCCATCATCTGCCTCTGAGAAGAATAATGAAAAGAATGATGGATCTGCTGTCGATAGCAAGCTCAATACTACCACTGAAGATATTGATTCTGAGGTTAGAACAAATTCAGATAAGCCTCAAGATAAAACACTGATTGTTGAAGAAGAAGAGGAAGAACAACACTGTGAGGGAAAATCATCGGATTTATCTGAGGCTGCTTCGGTCGGACAAGATGTTTGTATTTTTTGTGATAAAAAACAGAAGAAACAAAAAAGTCACATTCAGGACTTCCGGTCGGATCGTTGGAGCGAGAGTACGACTCGCGGATGGTGTCGTGATAAGAACGGAATAAAAGGAAAAAACTGACGAGAGAACGCCGGGAGACGGGTGAATCCGAAGGAGTTTTCGTAGAAGAAGACATGGAAATGAAGGAGGAAAGAAGAACAGAGCGTGAGAGGAGAAATTAAGGAATCCGCAGTCGACGAAGCTTGGAGGAGCTTGGTTAGGACGGAGCTCGGGCGAGACGTGCGGAGAGAGGTGAGAGAGGGGGGCAGCGTAGACGAGCCGGATGTGATGCCGCAAGGCGCGGAGCCGCGCGTGAAGCGTAAGCTGAGGTGGCGCGGCAGGCGGCGCACAGTGGGGCGAATCTATCAAAAACCGGATATTGGACGAAAAAATGAAAAACATATAATTCAAATTTTGACGAGATTTTATGTTAATATATATCCTAAACTATAAATAAATGTACTTATAATTGATTTTATCCTTTGTTATTTCCTCAAAATGATCTGATAAAGTATAACATTTTCGTGAATACTGAAATTCTAGTAATTCGATAGGTTACTTTCTAAAGTCTCCGCCGAAAGTATAACTGCGAATATGAGTTAAATGCCTATCAGAACTTATTTATTAGGGTTCAAAAAACATATTTATTTTAGTTTTATGTTATTTGAGTACTATTATATATTAATAAATATTCACGACATATTCGACTATTAAAATTTTCTGACTTCAATATTCAAACAGGAAGAAAGTTTGTGGATTAGAATGGATTAAGGTTTGCTCTGCGCCATTTGATAGGGCAAAGTGTCTAGTTTTTGGCCATATATGATCATTCATCCCCTTTCGCCCCTCTTTTTGAGATAATTGACCTCAAAGTTCACTCGACATGGTCGAACGTCGTCCATGAATAGCTCAATGGACGACGTTCAATCATGTCGAGTGAATATGGATGTCTATTTTCTCATAAAAGAAAGACGAAGGGAGATATATAATTTGTTTAATTATTGCTATTTTATAACGATTAATTTCATCCATATTTTATAACAATTAATTACATTAATTAATATAATAGCAATATGATAAATATTATTAGATAAATGTATTTGGAGTACTGCGCATTCTGTAAATCCATGGGCCAATAAGATTGCTCTACGTTAAATTATTTGTTCTCCTCGAGGGGGGAGGGGAGGGGAGGGGGAGGAAATAAAAACAGCGGAGATAAGAACTTTTCGTCAGTCTTTCTCGATCAGTAGTTGATTAAAGACTTTTTGATTTTAAAAGTTTTGATCGTTTTTGTCGAAGTTTTTGTCGTTGCTTTATACAATTCACTTTGCGTCCTTTTCAGGATACAGTGAAAAATATATAGAATATATAAAATATATAGAAGATTATACTTTAACACGCTCGCAAAATGGAAAATTTCCGAACAAATCGTCAACTTTTTAATTGTATGCGTGCAAATAATCTTGATTTATCAAATTATGAGGCTTTAATAAGCCACATAATATCATGTATTGATACTAAATTACCCAAAATCGCGTTGGAAGCATTGAAACGAAAAATCATAAATTTCACGAAGAATTTAAAGTCAAAATGGATAGCTAGCCATTACGATTACAACAGATTTATTGCAAAGCATGAAAGTTGGTTAAATTGTGAATTTTCTTTTCCGAACGAAGTACTGAATTTAATTTCTACTTCTTCACGTACGCGTATGCCTCTTAATAGATCAAAGAGTTTCGTAGAATGTTCCGAACGACATAAAAGAAAGAGAACTGAGGAAGTACAGAATAATCCGGAAATAACTGATTTTATTGTTCGGAAAAAGTTAAAATCCGATGACGCGCTATTTATATATAATTTTATCCAGAGACATCCCGAATATGTCAAAAAGATTAGACAATTCTGTGAAGAAATTGAAAATGGAACAGATTTGATTGACCTAGTTTACATCGATCACTTGATACGCGTATTAAATAGTAAATAACTAGTAAATAAGTCTGATTATTGGCTGATCAGTTCAAATATACTATTTGATACGCGTATCAAGAGATCGGTGTAAACTAGGCCATTGATAGGGATTGCATTAAGTACGACTTCAAAAAATGGAGGTTCTATATTCGGCATGTATTGTATGTATGTATGTCTACGATTTTCTTTAAAACTACTGGACGAATTTAAATGTGGTTTTCACTGTCCTATAGAGCAATTCTACAGGAAGGTTTTAGTACATAAAATATCGCGCTAGAACATCAGGGTACGGAGCAGTAAGGAAATATGCGATAATAATTATTCATATTAATTTAATAAAGCACTAAAAAAGTATAAAATAAAAAAATTTTTTTTAAAATAGAACCGATTTAAAAAAAAAAAACTAAAAAGTATTTAAAAAATTAAAAAATCATTTATGCGCTTTATGAAAAATTGTTAATTAAATAATTTTGATTTCATACACTAAATGTATAATAATCGTACATTATTTATGTCAAGTTTTAAGTCATTTCATTGAAAAATGTAGAAGTTATAAGCAAATGACCAAAAAATGAGGCGTTCGCCCCACTGTGCGGCGTGGACGGGCGCGGGCTGATGTGGGGACGGTGCGGGGTGCGGACCCCTCCAAAAGAGCGGGTTGGCACTACTACAGCCGTCGGGGCACAGCAGCGACGTGTCGCGTGGACGATTAATGAGTGGCGCGGTGGTCGCGGAGGAAAGAGTAACCGGTGGAGAGGAGAGGAAGCGGTTGAGCGCCGAGTGGCACGCCGGAGACGTCACAGTTCACACAAATTGGCAAATTGCGGCACGTGGATGGTTAAGAGGCGATTTATAGCGGATTTATAGGGAGAGCCCAGAAGAGGAAGTCGAAGAGTACAGTTATGGGAAATGGAACGAGAAAGGATGAGGAGGCGATTGGGGGGATGAAGCGGCAAGGTCAAAGGAAGCGAGCAGAAAGGATTGTAGGAACCTTTACGAGGAGGCGATCCGACCGGAAGTCAGAGAGGGAGAGGTAGGAATTAAGAAAAATAGGGGTGGGGTAGAGAAAGCGGAGGGGAAACGGGGGAAGGAAGTCGAGGAGAGTCGAACATAAGCCACCAGTAAAGGAAGGAAGAGATGAAGGACTGGGTGAAGGAAGGTACAGAAGAGGGGACGGAAGGTGTCATACAACCAGATCTTGATTTGATTGTTTAGAAGGGAGGCGGATCTTGGAAGGAAAGAAAGGCAAGAGACAGAGAATCGAGATGGAAGGAGGAAGAAAGAACAAACTTGCATTGAAATCTCCAGAAGAAAAGAAGAGATATAGGAGCAATGGAAAGAAAGGAGGCAGCGACGGAAAGGGATAAAGAACGAGAAGGGGAGGGAGGGCATGAGAATGTATAAGGCCAAGGGCCAGGACGGAATAGGATGAGGAAAATGTACAGGGTTGGGTACGTCCCTTCAAAACGCCATTTGGTGTATGTTGAAAAAGAGGTGAGAAAGAATGTTGTGAAACTGTACAGGTTTGGGCACGTTCCTCAAAAACGCCCTTTAAGGCCCCTACGGGGCAAATAAAGTAATTATTCTATCTATCTATCTAAAAACGTCACATTCAGCCTCTTTTAATTTTTGATAAGACAACCTTGCAATCTACTGTAGAGGAGCAAGCAAAAGCATTAAATGACCAAGTATTATTGCAGAAAATATCTCAAAAGACCAAAGCCATATACCATAAAATATGTCAGCGAGATTATTAGGGTAGACCGGGGCACGTTGTCACACATTTTTTTTAATATTTTTTGTATTTTTTACATTCAATATTTAAGAGTACTTTAATATGCCAAAATTTCGAGTGAACCCTCAGCTTCAATTGGACAGTATCGAATTTTGTGTGATTGTTACTCTACAGTTGTTACATAACAATAAATAACGACAGGTCGCTTGTGACAACGTGCCCCGTGACCGGGGCACGTTGTCACATCAAATGTAATTGCATGCAAAATGTAATCCAAACTGTATACAACGTAAATATCAATATATTATAGTGCTCTGCAATGTAAAAAAGTAAAATCCTTCACAGAAACATTTATTTTATTTCAAAAAAGTACAAAAAGCATGAAGTTTTCGTCTTAATCTAAATAGGCAAGAATTCCACTCGAATGCGCAACTTATTGATAAACATTTTTTCTTTTATAATCATGTCAGTGATTAAACATAAAATATTTTTATTCGTTATCGTCATCCGAAGATTCGCAATAGATTCCCATCAAATTCGTGACAACGTGCCCCGAGGGCATTTTTTTACTTCAAACAGCCTCATGTCCGACACGTTTGAGATATTCGTAAGGTTAAGTACTGCACGCGGTAGGTAAAAGTACATACTTTAAGATAATATAAAGGTCTATTCTGAAAAAACATAAGCTCATGTCCAGTACGTTGAATATTAGACAATAAAATTTTACTTACGGTCGCAAAAAACTTTCAAGTTGATTTTACGTCAACACGGCTAGCGCAATCTCAAACTGTAAACACACCAAAGATGGGCATACACTAACATGTTTTGGGAATGACGGGTGCTGCCCTCCGGTTATTAGTTTTTTAAATAAAGCCAAAGTGACAACGTGCCCCGCGTGACAACGGGCCCCGGTCTACCCTACCACAAGTTTGAATTACTTTTTATGGAGAAGAACACACTTTGGCATGAAGTACGGGACTGTCATAAACGAGCTCAGGCTGAATTGTGCTCATATATTCAAAAACATGTCATTGACGAGAATAAATGTGTTTATTTATCACTCTTGTGCAGTATGTACAATGCCTCATTACAACAAGCCCTTGGAAATAATATCTGTGAAATTACAAATCAACACTGGGAGAAGAAAATCGTCCAAAAATTTAGCAATAAAATTCAAGTCATATCAACGCCAAAGAAAAAAATTATCGCTCCAAGTAAAAATGTTGTTTTTGATGACATAAATTTTTCAATTCTAGACGACAATGAAGTTCTAGAGCGGTCAGCACTTATTTTGAGTGAACAAATTTTAAAAATAGAAATTAACCATCTGCCCGAAGAATTGAATGTACAAGATTTCATAAAAGGGGAGTGTTCAATACCTCCAGAAGTGACAAAATTTGTTCAAATGCTGTTCGCTAGTCCTAATCCTCGACGCCAAAATAATCAGACATTGAAGAGAAAAGTTTTGACATCATCCTATGATCTCATTCATAACGTGACCAACGGTAATATCAAAACATCCAAACATTTAACGCTAAGGTTGGCAATAAAGAGCCTAACAAGCAGCAAGAATGTTGTTAATATTTTAAACAGGTATGGCTATATTTGTAGTTACAACGTATTAGAGGAAATGGAGACAGAAATGACTTTCGCATCAACTAATCGGTTTGACCTTTGTCCGGCAAATGTTGTCAGATCTCCAGACCTTGGGCACAGGAGTGGCATTTGACAATTTTGATCGGTTTGTTGATACATGCACCGGTAAAGATACTCTGCATGACACAGTCGCGATTCTGTATCAAAATGAAAGTTCCAACACCGGTACTGACTGTTCGAATTTGGATAATTGCGACGATAGATCTGCAGCTGAAAATTTAACTGGGTCTGAGTCAACTGTATCATCTCCACCGTCAACTGAACCTGGAGCTTCATCAGGACAACGCAACAGATCAAAAAGACGAAGAATTTTTGATGCAATAATTCCAGAACTGGAATCTTATGCTAAAAAGCCAAGAATGATTGAGACTCTTATCGCTGTTGATGATCCGAGGCGTAAATCCATACCTGAAAACCTCGATTGATTGAAAAATATTGATCTCATCTGGATGTTGGCCCATGCGTTGAAGGTTCCAGAAACGCCCATGTGGGTTGGATATAACAGTTTGATAATCAAGGATAACAGCCCTAAACAACAAATAGCTTACTTGACACCAATAAATGTGAGTCCTACAGCTACCAATGTTGTTTTGGAAACAATGAAACAGAGTCAGAAAATCGCTGAAGAATGCAACGCAACATACATGCCAGTAACATACGATTTGGCAATTGCCAAAGTTGCAATGCAACTTCAATCGACAGAAAAACTTCGATTTGCCAATCTGTTTATTCACATGGGTAGTTTCCACATTATGATGGCGTTTTTTTATGCTATTGGAAAATTTATCGATGAATGTGGGCTATCACATATCATGGTCGAAAGTGAATTATTAGCAAGTGGTTCTGTGGCTGGATTTATCGCTGGGAAGCATTTTAATCGGTGCAAGAGACTTCATCCTATTATGGCTCTCGGACTCCAAATTCTACACTTCCAATCTTTTCTTAATTGTGTCGGAATAATTTGGAATGCAGATATAATTACTGAAGTTGAAAATTTTTCGAAAAAACAGATTTCAGACTCTGTGGAGATTAGCCAAGACCTTATGACTTTGCTGGCAGAGTACAAAGCTTATGAAGAGGAAACTTTGGATGGCAAATTCGGAAAAACGGCTCAATTCTACATGATTTATAAGAATCTCATTAACTATTATTTAACTCTCAATAGAAGTATTAGAACGAGTGATTTCGAACTATACAAATATATACTCCCTCGGATTACCAACTTGTTTTTTGCATTGAGTCAACCAAACTATGCTTGCTGGACAGTCAAATACGTCGATAATTTGATGAAAGTTGATGAGACGCACCCTGGATTAGAAAACATCTTCAAGAAAGGTGTCTTTGGAGTCAAACGAACGGACAAACCTTTTTCAAGACAGCCAATAGATTTAGTTTTGGAGCAAACAATAAATGCTGATGCTGCACGAGGTATGATAGATATTATTAATCTTACAAACTCGATCGCTGCTCGTCAACGTTGGTCAAAAAGTCATTCGATCCGTTCAACTGTTGTAACTTACGTTTATGGATACGCTCAGATGACAAAAGCACAAGATGTAACTGCTGAATTGGAAAAGAATAGGATCAAAATTAATTGTGAACAACTTCAGAAGTTCATAGAAAGTATTGACAATCATACCAATCCGTTCGATCCAAACTTAGATCCAGCATTTCTCTACAACATCAATACTGGCAGAGCTGCGTCTAATGAAGTTTCCGATTTCCTGTTAAATATTAAAAAAGAAGGTAACAATCTACGCGAAGCTTTCATTTTTGAATGTTTTCAAGACGCCAACCGATTCGAAGGTTCAATAAAGAGAAATCTCATTTTCAATTTTGCCAGTGAAAACAAAAAGAAGAAAGTACAAATTGCTGGTAAAGTACAAGAAATAAGGATGCAGAGAGATTTGTTTGGACGTTTGCTGAGCATTTCATTGGAGCAAAATATAGATATAACGAAAGTTTTGTCATATCCATTAACTCCTGTTCCCATGTCCCTATGTCATTTAGATGGGACTATATGCAAAACAGACAAATCAACCTTAATGAAATATTTGGAAGCCAAAGTGGAGAGTCAAGCACCAACCAGCAAAGATGTAGTGCTTTTAGATGGATTTTTTATACTTCACTTGATAAAAGAGGTTCCTCAGACATGTGGAAAAATTTCCACGAAAATATTGCAAATCGTCACAAACTTTTGGCAGTAATCGAGTGGATATCGTCTTTGATCGTTACTTTTCTCCGTCAATAAAAAATTATGAGCGTGATCTGAGGAACAATACTGACATACCCTACAATATTTCCGGACCAGATCAGTCAAGACCTCACGACTTCACTAAAGAATTGAGAAATAATTATTTCAAGAAAGCTCTGGTGAAGTTTTTAATTGAGGATTGGGCCTCTGATGAAAAAGCTCCATTTATTGGCGATAAAGTTATTCACCTGAATTTCGACTTATGCTACTGTTTTGAATCATCCGGCAACCAAGTTAAAAGGACAATTTATGACGATTTTACCTGCGAAGACCATGAAGAAGCGGACACAAAAATTATTTTCCACTTGAGCAAAATTAATTTTGATGCCAACGTGTTGATCAGGTGCAATGATACTGATATCCTCGTTATAATTTTGGGTAATATGAAGAATTTTCTTTGCCAATTGAACATTTGGATGGAGGTTGGTACAGGAAATCATCAACGCCATATTGATATTACGAAGTTGTATACAACTTTGGGAGCATCCTTATCCAGCGCTTTACCCGGTTTTCATGCAATGACTGGTTGCGATTATAATCCAGCATTCTTCCGAAAAGGGAAATCAAAACTACTGAAACTTTTGGAAAAATCGTTGGAATTTTAGACGGCTAAACTTGAAAAATTTGTATGCCGTATTTACAATATTCGAAATATCGACACAGTCAATGAAGCAAGATTTGAACTTTTTTGCAAAACATACAAGTTCAAAAATCTCAGTGAGTCTTTCAAGCCAAAATTAAAGAATTACGATGCTTCAAGTTTGCCGCCCTGTAAATCCGAGTTGTTCCAGCAGTTATTGAGAGCACAATATATCACAAGCGTTTGGAGCAATGCTCACATGAAATATCCGACAGCTCTGCGTCCACAAGGAAATGGCTGGATAGAAAATAATGGAAAATATGAATTTGTCTGGTTTGAAGGCAATCAGTTTCCAACACTTATCAACGACATCGTTATTCAGCCGTCAGATGATAGCAATGAGGAAGGTGAACTAGGTATGCGTGAATTTTTTTTCTTCGAAAAAGAAAAAAATCAGTAGTCAAACAATCATATTATGATTTTGAAATAATGTTACAGAATCGAATGACGACCTTTCTGAGGATGAAGATGACCTAAATAATTGTGATAAAGAAGAAGAAGAAAAAGATTCCTAGTTTTTTTATTTATTTTTTATGATGATGATTCAATGCAGCTATTTTTCATTAATGTTTCTGTTTTGATTATATAATAAATGACCATAAAAAAAGATATTGACTTCAGTTTACAATGTACTTATAGTATTATCTTAACGGCGCCTTCTGCGCGTTTACTAAATTAACGTAATTCTTGCTTTAATGGAAGCCGCGGATTGACCCGTATTATTTTCTCTGAAAGTTATTCTACAATAAATGTTACTTTTCATTTGTTAGCTGACTGAGTTAATGATTTATGTGTCACCCCGCCGGATATCGCCCTGCCCTTCATCAATCCCGCCCTGCTATTAGGTCGAGCTAGCCGATTCCTCGCACACCAAACTTATTTCGTCTCTTTAGTTTCGGTTAGTGGCGTGTCGGAGGTGCGAGAGAATCGTCGGAGAGGCCTATCTATCATCCTTCTCTCCTTCCCCCTTTTGATTTGTCACATGACCCGGACCGCTCCGGGAGTGAAAAAAATGTGACAAAATTTGGCTGTACTTTTAATTATTTATTTGAGTATAATGGAAAGACAATAAGAATTAAAATGAGTCCTGATGATCATCAATGGTGAATTCAAAAAAGGAAAAAATTCATAAGTCGCAAACTGTGGAATTTACAATATTTTATGAGGGTTTTGAAACTCACTTTTGTGTCAGTCAATTATACTAATAGTCATAGAATATATCAAAGAATTATGTTGCAAAATGACTGACATACCGAAATGACTTGAAAAAAAATGACATTTTTGGGCGGCCCTACACCCACAAGCGACCCACTTTTTTGTCAGTCAATTTGCAAATAGTCATAGAATATATCAAAGAATTATGGTGCAAAATGACTGACATACAGAAATGACTTGAAAAAAAAATTTTTTTGCACAAGTGAGTGGCTATACCACCCAAAGCGCCCCACTTTTTTGTCAGTCCCCGGAGCTTTGATCATTGAATAACATTCTGAGTCACCACAAAAAGTTTCATAAGTACCGAAATAATCACGAAAAAATGGAGCTAGCTTCCTTACTAAAACAAGACGCAAATGAGAGCTCGTTCGCGATGGACGGGCGACAGTAATAAAATATTACGAATTGAATAAAATATATATAATAAAGTGAACGTTTCGGTCCTTGATTTGGACCCTCCTCAGTACATATAGCTGGTCGAGTAAAATGCAGTGGTCACAAGTAGTCAAAAATGCAGTTATTCCGCTCTCCGATTATGAGAGTGTGGATCTCGTATCCTCAACGTGACTGTTACCTTAATTCCATAAAAAGAAATAAATTAAACAAATATAAATAGTCATACCTTAAAAAGTCATAACAAGAGTTACCTGACAGTCAAATTGATAAGATATACGACACCATCTCTCCGCGTAATACAATAAGTATTACGCGGCATTTTTGACTACTTGTGACCACTGCATTTCACTCGACCAGCTATATGTACTGAGGAGGGTCCAAATCAAGGACCGAAACGTTTACTTTATTTTATATATTTTATTCAATTTGTAATATTTTATTACTGTCGCCCGTCCATCGTCGCGAACGAGCTCTTATTAGCCTTGTTTTGTTTATTTATCGTTATTGAGAGCGTTATCCCTTACAAAAAAGTATTACTGACTAAATACTTAAAATCTCAGTGATTTAATGCTGTCAATATTTATTTGGGAAATACTGGGAAAATACTGGTAGTGATAAATATTATAGGTAGTGATTAATACTACACAGAACTACTGGTGCTTAGTATTGAATTACTCACCGATATTTCGATTTCCGATATTTACCCGGCATAAAAAAAAAAAAATTATTTTTTTTCGAAATTTTATTACTATTTTATAACTAAATTTGTTTCTTAAGATGCAGTCTATAATTATAAATATTTTCTCGTATTTGAAAAACACTTACCTTGGTGGGATCGAACTCGGGACCTCTGGATCGTGAGCCAACTGCCTTACGTGGTAGACTACTTCTTAATTTGATGTAAGTGTTATATATAGTCTACATGTGTCATAACCAGCGCAAATATATAATTTTTCAAAAATCATTTTAAGAAACAAATTCAGTTTAAAATGAGTAATAAAATTTTGAATTGAATATTAAAATGATATCCTCAGTACTATTTCAAAACTTGTACACTTTTATCAAGACGAATTAGTACAGACCTTCATATAAAATGTATTTGTGCCTTACTTTTATCTCTTTTCCTTAATATTATCAGGAATTACCCATTATAATGTTTCTATACAAATTGTAGTACCGGTCAGTGATTAATTTCACATGGAATATTCAGTTCAGTACTTGAGTATTAATATTAAAATACTGGCCAGTGATTTATTACACATGGAATCCTTGGTTCAGTACTTCAGTACTAACATTGAAATACTCATCAGTAATTCAACACAAGTATTTATTACACAAGTATTTTTCACCTAATATTAAATGCTTTCTCATCAGAAATTTAATACTAAGTATTCAATACTCGTCCTGTATTAAATACTACTTTTATAAATTACTGACCAGTAATAAAATACTATGCAATACTTGGATCACAGTGATTCAAGTACTAATACTTAATTTTAATATTATTAATGCACAAAATAAGTATTTATTACTAACCAGCTAGTAATACTTTTTTGTAAGGGATCTTTGTTATTTTGACAGAATATACCGTACATCTGATTTATCAATCAAACATTTTTCGAAATTCGTAACGCCAAAATGGACCGTATAGCCTACATCTCACAGCACGAAGCTATAACAGTTTCACAGTTTCCAGTTAACTTACAGTAATTATTTTTATAAATATTTATATATAACATAAATTAAAAACAACTTTAATAATATTGATGATAATTATTTATACTTTATTTTAAAATATTTATTATAATCTTTTAGATACTTTTATTTTCCGGACATTACAATATTTACAAAATATTCAACGTATATATTTTCAAAATATTTAAATCTTTTTTATAAATATTTTGTGCTGTCTGGGAGTTTAGCGCGCTCGGCTGTTCTTTTTCTGACGGGCAGATGCTTGCACGCTTTTTTCGCATTTCTGTCACTCGGATCTGTACGGCAAAAACAACGATTTAAGCGACATTATACACTTGTGAAATTTTGCTGCAAATATGTTTCAAGAGTCTAGCTCACTCGACTGCTCTTTTTCTCACGGGCAGATGCTTGCATGTTCTTTTCACGTTTCTGCCGGTCGGATCTGTACTCAAAACTCTGCTGCAAAAAGCAGTCGAGTGTGCGTGAAGAGTCTAACGCGATTTGCTGTTATTTTTCTGTTGGGCAGATACTTCCATATTGTTTTCACATTTCTGCTGCATGTTTACTTTTAACAAATGGTATAAAATTTCACAGTAACTTCTTACAACAGACTACTGCAATAGTACAGTAAGTATCAGTCACAGATATTATGCACTTTTGTCGCAATTTTGGACTGTTTTCTTGCGCACTTCTTTGGGACGTACCTGAACTATCAGACATGGTTACTAGGGAAGCGTAATACGATTACTCGATTACGGTGGTTACTGGCAGTTTAGTAATTCGTAAGGCCATTGATGTATAATTATTTGAGCCTATCCTTTCAAGCCATCAAAATTTTTTTAGCAAATATTCAGCCAAAGAACAGTAACTATATATTGACGTTATGTATACTATTCTTCCAGATTATACATCTCTACTCAAAATTATTTATCTTTAGATATGTAATTATACTTTGAAAATGGTCGACAGAAGCTTACAATGTGGTACAAAATTGTTCTTCAAAGGGAGTTGCTGCTCAAGCTCAGATTGAAGGTCGCATTCAAACTAATATTTATGCAAATATTTATTTTATGATACAAAATTATGGGGTGCTCGGGGGGCGGTAGAGCCGTACCCGGATTTGCGATAAAGCGAAG
>NW_020220448.1:0-5694 GCF_003070985.1 Temnothorax curvispinosus | reverse complement strand
TTTCTCATTGATTTGATAATTATTCTACTAAGTATTTTGTGAATTCTAACTGATCAAATATTCCGTTTATGCTAATATGAATTAATGTGTCGATCAAAACCATAAGGCTTATGAATACTATAAATTGAGAAATTCTTATACTTTATCTTTTTTGTATTGAATACATTATTTTACTGAAAGAGAATTATTTGTTCTAGAGCAAATTTTGATATATGGTAAATTGTAAAAGGCCAATGAAAATTAATTGATATTCAGAACTCAAAGATTGATACATTGATTCAATAACTATTTCAATTATGTTTGAACTGAACTTATATTCTGATTGAATTGCTTTATTTGTTGAACAGTTCTCTCCTGAAATTACATGCTTCTTTTTATTTTGACTACGTCAATAGAAACTATAAGATTACGTATTATAAATATTTCCTTAACGATTAGCCTGATTATATAACGAAGAAAAGCATCAGTGAATTCAACTTTTATTTTGTAATCAATACCAGGAAAGGACTGTACTATAATAATTATTGATTTGTTTCCTTTGCGTATTTTATTCATTTATTGTATATTCATTATATGTTGTATAATCTATGTAATAACCTGTTCATGAATATTGGGAAGGTTTTCGGGCAGTTTCCCTTCTCCTAAGCAACGAATGTTGGTATTCTTTGTCTAGTTCTGCCCATTCGAGTCATTTTAAACTACTGAAATTATTAAATGCAATCTCTCTCTCAACCACACCGGATTCTTAATTATTTGTTCCTTCCTCATCTGAATCTAGAGTTCAGGCTTGTGCGCGAGCTTGTGCAAACACCAGCAAGGTGCAAAAGGAGGCAAATGTGCAAAGGGTGCAACCGAGAGCGGTGCACCAGGAGACGGAGACGCAGCCGACGGAGACTCAGGGAGGCCCGATAACAGACGAGGGCATTAAGGTGGAAGCACATAAAATTACAGGAGCCATAGGCAGAATGCAGAAGCCATAGCGCATGCGCTGTGGTATTACTTTATCTGCCTATAGCAGAATGGCAGATATCATAGCGCATGCGCTATGGTTTCTGTATTCTGCCCATGGCTTCTGGATTTTCAATCTACATAAAAATACATAATGCATCAGGGCCGGTAAACTCCCATTGTTCTCGCATTGCCAGTGTTTGTAGCGCCTCTACAAATCTTGCCCCACCTTTGAGGAACTAAAATTCAATATGGCTGTCGAACCGCTCGATTTAAATCTATAATAGCTGATTTTTTCATATTATAATTATTGCTATTTATAAAAATTATGACAGAAAAATGGCTAGGAAGCAAAAATTAAGCTACACTGCTATTGTTACAATTTAATTATTACAAGTTTTATTATAAATATTTCGAAATAGGAAAAATATATAAAATTATAAAATAGATATAGAATGTGTACATGTGTGTATGTGTTTATATGTATGTACGGTGTATATGTGTGTATATGTATGTGTGTGTGTATAAACATATTTTAATTTAGATGCGTATACCTGGATAAAGTACCTGCAAAAAAAAAAACATAATTGTTTTAATAAATAACTCATTCTATTCCCTTATTTGCAAGTGTAAACATAATACTTTCCCTTCTTACCTTTCTTAACATATCTCATTGCCAATGATTTAGCTTGATTATACATATAATTTGGCTGGAATTCAGCTAATATTTTTTTATTTAATATTTTATTAAGAAAATTGCACCACTGCTGGATAAATTCCATTGCAACCATATCCAACAACTCCTTCAAAGCAGACTTACAGTGCATTGTTAAATAATTTGTCTCCGTCGCCATGCTATTTAAAACTTGTTCTTTTAATTTGATATTGTGGCAAAAGTTTGGAAATTGCACTTCAGTTATATATATCGCTTGTTGTAATATATTTGTTATTTGTTCATTTTCTAATTTTTTTGCACAATCACTGCATATAGGTATCCATTTTTTACGCATGAAACTCAATATTTTGTGCACATTCACAAAAACATTTCTTGCTTCTACTATTGGTACAGCAGCTTCAGCACAATCTATGTTGGTGTCATTATTTTCCATGCGTGCAATTTCTGCTGCGCGAAACATAGTCATTAATGCTAAAGAACTATCCGTTTCATTTTCTTCACAATTAGAAGAGACGGAATGCTTGGACGTAATATTAGCAGTAATTAGTGTTTTAAATGCCGTTCCAAATTGGTAAGGAGTTGGGTTGACATTCCTACGTCCTACGTCTCTTATTTGGCCGAAAAAATTTTCTAGTACGTCTTGATTTATATATTTTAAATTAAGATGTGTAAATCCACTTCTTTGGAGGACATTCCATAGACGTGCAACACCTCGGATCGTCCACATCCAATTTTTTAAGCACTTTGGTGCATTTCTTCTTATTGGTTTTAGTGTTGTTTTTTCAACAAATTGCATATTATCCAACGTAAATAATGCCTTTTGCCAAAAACGTTTATGCGTGCTTTGTGGACTAATTATACTACTAAGGCCTTGTCCTTGTTTGCCATTAAAGGAATCGAATAATTTATCAAAGAATAATAGCGTTCTTGATGTAGCAGCGGAGCTTTCTGGCAACTGTATCGTGCCTTTTATAGTTTCAACAACACCTGCAATATAAATAAATAATGCGTAAAGTCAGAATATTTTTTTGCTTCTACAGTGCATGCAAATTAAAATTTTCCAGCATTTTTTTGATAAATGACCATTATTATTTACCTTGTTTATAAGATACGACTATAGCCATGTAATGAGCCACAGTATGGCTTAACACTTGGACAGCATATCTTACTCTCATCTTTGGAATCAAAGCTGGATAGATATGCTTATCCACTAATTTAGGCATCATCCGTTGTTGAATATCTGAATATTTGTTCAGTTTATCGATAGTATACAAACGTTCGATAGCATCTCATGTGGCGTATGGACATTTCAAATCTGTTGATACATTTTTGTTAAGCATTAAATGTTTAGTTAGTAAGTTATTCCGCACGCCTTTTTGCAAATGAACATAATCAAAGAGTGGTATAATTTTGTGATTTTTAAGAAAAATGGTGTTATCTTTTATATGTCCTTGTGGTTCTGAAAAAAATTTAATGCATGTTTAGTACTTATACAATACAGGTACACACATAAATACATATATCAATACATATGTAAATTACTCACCATTACCATGTAGTGCAGGTCGCGTTTGTTGTATCAATAAATTGATCGCTGCAATATTAGTTCCCCCTTGATCGCAAACGCTTGCAACTGGTTTGAAACCACACTTTATAAGTGCTAGTAACCATTTTTTGATGCATCTGGCTAATTGAATTGAATTTGTTGCACTATGACTGTATCCGTAGCCAATTGGCATGTGCTTTCCAGAGGCGAGACATCTTATATAAAAAACAATCGCATGATCTGCTATCTTTCTAGTTCGTTTTGTACCCCAATCTTCCAAGCCAATTATCTTATCATTTTTTGGATCATATTGGACAGCAGGTTGTATAGACATTTCGTCCCAAATAAGCACCACATATAAATCTTTAGGATCAATCTCTTTCTTAATTAAACATAAATATTGTAGAATACTTTTATTACACCCAGTATCAATAGGAATATTTCGTAATTGTTTCTTTAAAGTGACATGAGAAGGAAAGTGTAGATATTTAGAAAGAAAATTATATGATGTACGACATCTTTTAAAGAGACTTAAGCAAAACATTTTTTCTTCAAGAGTGTAACGTCTAGCCTGTTGAAAATAAAGACATAATACAACATAATAAACATATATAAGAAAATAATCATAAGCCAATATTTATAGTCTGTTCTTATTTCAAGACCGTCTTAAAATTGTACTCAAGACGGTCTTATATATAAGAACCGATTATATAAATATCATCCATAGAATGCAATAATACAAAATATATGCATCAAAATTTTAATTTTATGTTTAATTTTATATATACAATTTTTAATAATTTTTAAATAAAATAAATACAATTGCAAACAATATTATTAAATAGCATGAAAAAAGAGAAAAAAGAAAGAAAAAGAAAGAAAAAATAACTAAAACAATAGAAAAAATATTGTTAATAAATTTGCAAACATGATTGAAGAATGATATAGACGAAGGATATACAATATTGATCAAGATATTAATGTACCTGAGGTGCCACTTTATCATGTCTTATTATTAGATCAAGTATTTGTTGTCGTATTAAAGAAGTTTTATCCTTTCTGCCTCTATGATCTGTAGTGCTAAGTATTATTCTGTTAGATGTACGTTTTTGTTTCATTTTCCGAATCTTTTGCTTTAATCGTCTTTGATCTTTTTGTAATTTTATTACTTTCTGATAAAACAATCGGGCTTGTGGATTTAATTTACTTTGTCTTGTAATTTTCAAAAGATTAGGTCTTCTTCTTGCAGATAAAGTATGTTTATTGTCTTTATTTAATTGCTTTTCTAGTTCCTCTTGCTTTTGAGACAATACTTCTATTTCCTCTTGTTGTTGGTAATGCAACATTTCCATTCTCTCTTGAATTTCTTCTTGCTTTTGAAACAACATTTCCATTCTCTTTTCTTGCTCGTGATGCAACATTTCCATTCTCTCTTGAATTTTTTCTTGCTCTTTGGACAACATTTTCATTCTCTCTTCTTGCTCGTGATGCAACATTTCCATTTTATCTTGAATTTTTTCTTGCTCTTGGGACACCATTTCCATTCTCTCTTCGTGCTCGTGATGTAACATTTCCATTCTATCTTGAATTTTTTCTTGCTCTTGGGACACAATTTCCATTCTTTCTTTGTGCTCGTGATGTAACATTTCCATCCTCTCTTGAACTTCTTCTCGCTTTTGAGACAGCATTTCTATTCTCTCTTTTTGCTGTTGGTGCAATACTTTCATTTCCTGTTGTTGCTGATGGTACAACACTTCCATTCTCTCTTGTTGCTGATGCAGCACTTCCATTCTCTCTTGAATTTCTTCTCTATTTTGAGATATTGTCATTTCTGTCTGTTGCTGGAATACTTCTTCTTGCTGGAGTTGTGTACTCGCCTCTTCTGAGCATGCTAATTCCATGCATGGGACAGCAGTATTTAATAATCTTCGATATCTTGGACTGCAAAAGTAATCATTCTCACGAAAATGTTTATGACACACTCGTAACTGTTTTATAACGTCTTCATCTGTAATATTAAGCTTCAAAATCTGTAACCATCGTTTGCGGCGTTCTTTATTGGTAGGAATCCCATGTGACGGCACTATCTTGCCCGATTTGCATCCTTGTACACAGCACGATCTTGCCATATTTTTCTATTTCACACTACTTCTAATTACCTTTAGCAATGTTTAAAAAATATATTTAAACGTTCTACGTTTATGCAATGCACTACGACAGACCACGACAGACAATGTGAACTGAATGTGAACCACGTTGCTAAAAGTTCACGACAGCAGCCAACAGCAGCTGCCCGCAGCTGACAACAATCGACAGCCATATTGAATTTTAGTTCCTCAAAAGTGGGGCAAGATTTGTAGAGGCGCTACAAACACTGGCAACGCGAGAACAATGGGAGTTTACCGGCCCTGTAATGCATAGCCACGGGATGGCCACGGGCATGGTGTAAAGAAAGTAAGGTGTGCTATTGGCCACGGGCATAGGCACATACATTCTCCTTGTAGTCGGTCCTTCTAGAAAAGTG
>NW_020220447.1:0-15166 GCF_003070985.1 Temnothorax curvispinosus | reverse complement strand
ACCATAGTGTGTCCGTTTCCAATTGTGTCCGATTGGCACTGTGTCCGTTTTTTACTGTGTCCGATTATTACTGTGTCCAATTGTTACTGTGTCCGTTTCTTACCGTGTCCGATTATTACTGTGTCCGATTGGCAATGTGTCCGATTGTTGTTGTGTCCGTTTCCTACTGTGTCCGATTAGCACTGTGTCCGATTAGCGCTGTGTCCAATTGTAACCGCCGTGTGTCCGTTTCCTACTGTGTCCGATTAGCACTTATGTGTTTCCCCCGTCCCCCGGGGGAGGGGACGGGCGGTTATGTCGGACTCCTACCGACTAAAACCCTACCGGGTGTCCACCTCTGCGCTTGACGGGGAGAGGTAGCGGGAACTGACTATTTCCTTCCGCCACCCCTCCACGCTTTTACCTCTCGTGCCCCTCACGTTGGTGAGGGGCACCAGCCCCCCCCCCCCCAGACTTGACGGGGACTACTTCTCCATCGTGGCCGAGGAGAAGTAGTCCCACCACCTCGGCCACCCTCCAATGTGGGGGAGGTTACTCCCGATTCACTAGGGCCCGACTCACTAGAAACCCTCGCCCGCGGGCCGACCCCCACACCTTTCCATACTCCAACCCCATACGCCGTAGTTTGCCGAGGCCGGCGCATGGAGAAGCGCGAGCTTCTTTTTTGACGCGCGCTCGGAGGCGATTGATACCCCAAGCGCGGGTCGGGCCTTGCGACAGCTGACTGCTGTCGCCGCCCTTCCACCGAGGTCCGATTTTCCCTCACTGGGTAGAGGGGGAAAGAGAGCTTAGTTTATCACCTGTCCCCTGTCCCCTGGACCGTTACCCAATGCCCCCTTTAGTCAAGGGGGTGCGGGTTGGCGCTTTTCGCGAACCCCCCTTCTTCTGGGGGCTCGCCTTACGAAGGCGCCCTGGTCCTCTTCCAGTCGTAAGTTAGGGTCCAGGCGCTCTCCGCGCCGGACTCTTTCCGCCTCCTCCTTCTGCGCCATTACTTGGCCGCAACAGGGTCGTTGCCACCGCATGGAAGACGGTCCCGTACGCCCATGGCACCCTGGTGGCCACCACTCGTTGAACGCGACGCATTAGCATCTTAGAGCGGTGGCCGCCAGTTGAGGGGCCCAGACTGGTGGCTCGTATAATGCCACGGCGCTGACCGTCCTCGCGTAAAGTCGGCAAACACGCCCACTTGCCCCTCCCAGGTTCGGCAACAGCCTGCAGAGGCTGTTGGCCACACCTATTGCCCTGGGAGTAAGGCGAGCGAAGTCCGATTGTAACCGTTGTGTGTCCGTTTCCTACTGTGTCCGATTGTCACTGTGTCCAATTGATTCAACCTGATGTGTTCGATTTATTCTGTGCGCAACTGGGATCTCCCCGACCTGACGTGTCCTAGTGAAAAGGAGCTATCAAAGAGGTGCTCAAGGCTCACGAGAAAAACAACACGTGACAGATAACACCCAGAGATCATGAAAAAAGGACGATTGTTATAAGATGGATGTTTAAGGTAATTCAAGGAATAGATGGAAGTGCGCTGCGGTTGTGTGCCAGAAGCTTTCTTCAGGAGAAAAGAGTGGACTACAAGACCTCACCGTAGTTCGTTACGACGTATTGCAAGTACTGTTGGCGATAGTCACCCATGAGAACCTCGAGATGGTTCAATTTGGTACAGCATTTCTATATGGTGAACTAGAAGAGGAGATTCATATAGAACTGCCAGCAAGTCTGAAAAACGAAAACAATGCCAGTGAAGTAGTGTGTTGGTTAAAGAAATCGCTATATGGACTAAAACTAGCCCCGCGGTGCTAGAATCGCAAATTTCGTGATTTTTTGAAACGGTTTAAGTTCAAGTAAACAGATGCTGACGAGTGCATTTTTTATAATATTATCAGCGATATATCTTGCGCTGTTTGTTGACGATGGTCTCGTAGCGTGCAAATCAAAAAGTGTTAGACATAATTATCGAAAACTTAAGAAGTACGTTTGACATCTAAAGAACTTAAGAAGTACATTTGACTCTCAGTGACTGTAGTAGCTTTGACGGGTTGCAATTGATTCGAGATAGAGAAAGAAAAACAATGTTCCTGCATCACAGTGCATACACGCAGAAAATTCTCGAAAGATTTGGTATGAATGATGCAAAAGTAGTATCTGTTCCAGCAGATCCTTATGTAATACTAGAGCCCGTAGAATCTGAAGAAAAGGAGTTGTCTAATGTACTATATCGTGAAGCAATCGGATCGCTTATGTTTCTTGCTACTGTATCGCGTCCACATATGACATATACGGTCAATATCGCCAGTAAATTTTTAAATAATTCCAGAGAAAGTTGGTGAGCGGTAAAGAGAATTTTTGTATTTCTAGTCGCTACGAAAAATGTAGGTATAATGTATCAAAGCGGCAAAAGCGAATCAGACTTAATATATATAATAGGATTTTCAGATACTGATTATGCAAGAGATCTTGAGGCGCGGTATTCCACAACGGGCTATATATCTAAGGGGATCTATACACGTACAAGTTTGACTCGCAAGTCCGGCTCGACGAGCTTGATTCGCGAGCCGGACTCGAACGTTTTTTCACCATACACGAAAGGAAAATGTCCGAATTTGGCTCATCTGACGCCAAGCCCAGCTCGTGACATCCCACCCACGCACGAGTAAAAACCGAACCGAGCCGGGGTTACGAACCAAACGCGTACCTGTATAGACCCCCTAAGGCTGCGTTCGGAAACTTTACCCGGGGGCATCCGCCGAGACTCACGCTGTTCGGAAACGTTCGGGTCGTACCAGTATGACAGAGATGAAGTCGTTTAGAAACTTCACCCGGGTGCACCTCAGAAGGAAAATTTTTCACCCTGAAATTTAAGGGTGAATGCGAGTAACTTATTAATTACATTTGGCGGAATTTTTAAACTGTAGCAATGGAGTTTCTTCTTCTATGGAACTGTTTGCCATTTTCCTGCTTTTGATACTTATTGTTAGTATTATCTAAAAGTTAAGGCTCCTGGGTAGTCACCGCGGCCATATTGAATTTCTTGCTATCGAGGCGAGAAATTACCCTATTTTAGGTTGCGGTAAATTCCAAAATAAAAAGACATTTCAATAAAAAAATTACTATAAATCGTTTCAGCACACTTCTAAAATTTAACGGATACTATTCTTTTCCTTCGACAATAAACAAACAGCCATAAAACGAAGCTTAAACATATGGAAAAACAAGGCGTTTGACGACTATCGAAAGGAGTGGAGAATATTCCTTCCGCTATGTATTTCTTGCAAATCTTACCATACGTTAAATTATACGAGTTTCACAAATACGTTAAACGTTATAGCACAAGTACAGAGCAATAATAAAGAAATTTAACGCAACGCAAAATAGGTTGTCAACATGTCACAAAGGACAGAATTCTCCATTGAAGAGAGTTCTTATTTCTGTCGCGACGGTACGTTGCCACCGTCAACACAGAGTTCTCAGCTCAGGGACCAGGAGCCTTAACTTGGATTTTTTCTTTTTCCTTTTGGAATAGTGTTTCGTCTCTATAAGATTGTCGAATTCATTTCTATTAAATGTAACATTTATTTTGTTATCCCAATTCTTTATCTGATGAAGGCAAAGTTGTTCTTGATGAATTGGTAATATTAGCATCCAAAGAACTAGTTTTCGAGAGATCTTTATTTATTTCCAGTTTTAATCCAATTGTTATATCAAGCAAGATGCTTTTAATAGTATAACGATTATCTACAACGAGGGTACACTGCCGTCGAAAAGTTTCCGGACAGGGGTATAATTTGGGAAAATTCTTAATAAAACTAATTATTATGAATAAATATTATTATGAATAAATTTTATTTAGTTGACAATTAGAAGTAACAAAAACTGAAAATCTCACGAATCAAAATCAATCCGATAGTTATAACCGCGATGTGCGACACGTAAAAAAATACATTGCGTTGTATACATTGCGTCGTAATCATATTGCAGTCATCGTAGCGACACAAACAAAATGGAAGCGTTAATAAAAAGGCGAGGTTACCTTAAAGGTAGAGTTACTACATTTAAGAATTATATTGCTAAGGTAATAAATAGTTTTCCAGATGCAACACAAGCGTTAGAAGAAGTAAACAAATTAGAGTTACGAGAACGCATCAGTACTATACGAGGAGCCTACGAAATGTACAACGAAGTACAAGCAGAAATTGACGCGCTCACCGATGACGAATTAGAAACAGTGCAGTATCGCGAGGTATTCGAGGAAGACTATTTCAGGTTAATAGCGCAGGCAGAAGGCTTACTGATGCGAGGCATAGCGACACTACAGCCTCCGAGTGCAGCAACGAACGAAGTCCGTGATTCAGTGCCTGTACAAGGAGCATCCGCACACACAACGCATGAACAGGCGGATCCTACTCCAAACGTAGCGAGGCAAGCAAACCAACATATCATTTTTAAAACGCCGGGTATTAGACTGCCAATAATAGAACTGCCAAAGTTTACAGGTGATATTGACGAATGGCTTGGGTTTAGAGATACTTTCGAGTCACTCATACATAGCAATGAAACTATAGATCTGATACAGAAATTCCATTACTTAAAGGCCGCGTTAGAGGGTAATGCCGCTCAGATCATTAAATCATTGGAATTTTCAGCTGCGAACTATACGATAGCGTGGCAAACAATTTGCGAGCGGTTTGACAATAAAAGTTTACTGACAAAAAATCACATTAAAGCCATTTTTAGCATAAATTTAATGAAAGAGGAGTCAACCAGTCAAATTCGTAATATGATAGATACTCTCAACAAGCATCTAAGAGCGTTAAATGCATTAGGTCAGTCGACGGAACATTGGGACGCGTTGCTAATTTACTTAGCTTCGAGCAAATTAGATAGTATCACGGCGAGAGAGTGGGAGAAACAACGCGCCAATGGAGATCTCCCAACATTAGATGAGTTCAAGAGCTTTCTTACCCTAAGAGCAAATATGTTAGAAACGTTAGACTTAAATAAGAAGGGCACGTACAAATCTAAACAATCAGATTCCATAAAATCTAAATCGTTTCTTCTTAAAAAACAAGAATGTGTGGTGTGTAAGGAAGCGCATCGTTTATCAAGCTGCCCCAAGTTCTTACAACTCTCTCCGCAGGAACGAGTAGAAGCTTTAAAGAACGCGAAGTTGTGTCTGAACTGCATGAAACCGGGACACTTTATTAAAAACTGCAAGGGTGGCACATGTAGGAAGTGCTCTAGCAAGCATAATACGCTTATACATTTTGAGAAGCCGTTATCGGAGCAGGCTACAAACGCAGTGGAAAATATTAATTCTTCGTCAGTTTTGTGTTCTCAGCATAGAAGCAATGACTATCACGTTATCTTGTCGACCGCAATAGTATTAGTGAAGGATAGATATGGCAAGACACATAAGGCTCGTGCAATACTTGATCCCGGGTCGCAATCTAGTCTTATTACAAATAAACTTTGCGATGATCTAAAACTCGATAAAACTGAGGTGATAGTAAATCTGGAGGCTATCAATAGCGCATCTTGCCAAATAAAAAGCAAGTGTAGAGTCAAAATTGCTGCATGCTATGGCAAACACGAGTTTCACTTGTCGTGTCTTGTCATCCCAGAAATAACAGGTAGCCTACCTAACAGTAGGATTAACGTAGCAGATATTTCGATCCCCTTGAACATTAAATTAGCAGATCCCCGATTTTACATACCTGATAGAGTAGACATTCTTATTGGTGCGGATTGGTTTTGGAATCTCCTGTGTGTTGGACAAATTAAGATAGGCAAATCGCAGCTTACAATGCAAAAGACAAAATTAGGATGGATAGCAGCGGGACCGTTAGTCGGTAGTAGCGTGACTTCAACACGGTGTCATTTTAGCAAGTCTGTTGACATACACGAGCAAGTAGCCAAGTTTTGGGAGCTTGAGGAATTCTCAACCCGAAGGGTACTTTCCCAAGAAGAGAAGGAGTGCGAATTGCATTTTTCACAAACATACAAACGCGACATAAACGGCAGATTTGTAGTCAGCATGCCTCTGAAGGAAAATCCAAGCGTGTTAGGTGAATCATACAAGGGCGCTTTGCGATCATTGGAGAGACTAGAAACAAGATTTAGAAGAAATCCCGTACTTAAAGAGCAATACACAGCGTTTCTTAAGGAATATGAGAGTCTACAACACATGAGTAAAGTAGTCAACGTGTCAGACTCAGAAATAGCCTATTACATGCCACATCATTGTGTCATTCGAAACGATAGTACAACTACTAAAATTCGTGTAGTATTCAACGCATCAGCCCCTACAGATAACGGTATTTCATTGAATCAAATTCAAATGGTAGGGCCCAAGCTTCAAGAGGACTTATTCTCAATACTTCTGAGATTCAGAATGTACTTATACGTCGTATCAGCAGACGTGGAGAAAATGTTTAGACAGATATTAGTGGATCCGAAACAGCGTTCATTACTGAGAATATTGTGGCGCGCGAATCCAAATAATCCGGTAGAAGTATTTGAACAAAACGTAGTAACGTATGGTACAGCGGCAGCAGTGTATCTTGCAGTAAAGTGCCTCTTGAAATTAGCGAAGCAAATCGAGAAACTATGGCCAGAAATAGCGAAGATCATTAGGGAAGACTTCTATGTGGACGATCTTTTGACTGGAGCGGATTCGATAGAGAAAGCTAGAGACATTGTGCACAAGGTTTCGCAAGTCTTAGAATCGGCAGGATTCATCCTTCGAAAGTGGATCTCAAATCAACCGGAAATCATAAAGGACATTCCCCCCAAGAATCAGAATCCAAACGTATTGGATTTCAATTCTGACGTTCAAGCAAAGATACTTGGATTGGGCTGGCAAGCGTATCAAGATATTCTGGTTTATACGATAAAGGAGTTACCACCTCCAAAAGTGTCAAAGAGACAGATACTGTCTGAGGTAACACGGATATTCGATCCGTTAGGGCTGTTGAACCCATGTTTTATACTAGCTAGGATTCTAATACAAAAATTATGGACTCTTAAATTATCATGGGACGAAGCTATTCCAACTGATTTGCATTCTACTTGGATCTCATTCCGCAAACAGATTAGTAGGTTAAATCAGATTAAGATACCTAGAAACGTAACTTGTAAAAGTTATACGAGATTAGAATTACATGGATTTGCGGACGCGGCTCAAAGCGCTTATGGAGCATGCATATATGTTCGTGTGGTAGATCATCAAAACAAGGTACAAGTTAAATTGCTATGTTCCAAGGTTAGAGTAGCACCACTCAAGCTACAGACAATACCTAGATTAGAGCTGTCCGCAGCACTCACACTTGCAGAATTGATGGAAAAGGTGGTTAATTCACTAAATGTGCTGAATTTTAGTATTACTTATTGGAGTGACTCAACGATAGTTCTAAATTGGCTGCAAACACAACCAAGTAAATTACAAGTCTTTGTTGCAAATCGCGTAGCAAGGATTCAAGAGTTAACGGATTATCGCAACTGGCGACACGTGCCGACACAGGATAACCCAGCTGACGTGTTGTCGCGAGGTTTATTCCCGGAGCAGTTATTACAGTCAGATATTTGGTGGCACGGTCCAGAATTTTTATCGAAGCCAGAAGGAAAATGGCCTATCATGCCAGAATCATAAATACCGACGGTTGAAGTAAGAAGAACGGTTTGTACTGTCAAACAAACTCAACTAACCAAGTCATCTATATTTGAGAATATTACAAAGTTAGGAAGTTTAATCCGCATAGTGGCATATTGTAAACGTTTCATAAGCAGCTGCAGAAAACAGGAGAGACGCGATTCGACATGGTTAACGGCAGCCGAACTACGGGAATCGTTGCGAACCCTTGCGAAGGTAGCACAAGGAGAATCATTTCCTGCAGAAGCGCAAATACTTAGAAAGAACGGTTCCATTACAAAGGGAAAATTAGCCGCGCTTAATGCATTTATTGACCAAAACGGCCTCATTCGTGTCGGTGGAAGATTAAGAAATTCCGAGTTTGGAGAGGACAAAAGGCATCCCATAGTTCTGTCGGCTGACCATCAGTTTACAAAATTGCTCTTTATTCACGAACATCTAAGGTTACTACACGCAGGCCCCCAACTATTACTGAGTTCAATACGCGATCAATTTTGGCCTATCGGGGGTAGAAATTTGGCAAAAAGGGTTGTACACCAATGCATCCGTTGTTTTAAAAGCAAACCGCGGCAATCTCAAATTCCAATGGGAGAATTACCCCAAGCTCGCGTATCAGTAGCAGCTCCCTTTTTTCATACTGGGGTGGACTATGCAGGTCCATTTATTATTAAGGATCGAAAGGGAAGAGGGTGTAAAACGAGCAAGGCATACGTAGGGTTGTTTGTTTGCTTCGCTACAAAGGCAGTACATTTGGAATTAATTTCTGATTTGACCTCAGAGGCGTTTATTGTTGCACTCAGGCGTTTTTCTGCTAGAAGAGGTAAACCCGCGCATATGTATTCAGACAATGGTACTAATTTCGTTGGAGCTAACAAAGAGCTGAAGGAATTAGCACAATTCTTGGCAAGTGAGACAAATTCGATTGAAAAAGGCATAAACGAAATTGGGATCAATTGGCACTTTATACCCGCTCACTCGCCACACTTCGGTGGTTTATGGGAGGCGGGTGTGAAGTCAACTAAGTATCATTTAAGACGAGTAGCTGGTAATGCGATTTTAACATTTGAGGAACTGTACACATTACTTGCGCAGGTCGAAGCGTTATTGAATTCGCGTCCGCTAACTCCGATGTCGTCAGATCCCAATGACCTAATCCCCCTTACACCTGCTCACTTTCTCATCGGTCGTACACTTACAGCACCACCAGATCCTACATTAACGGATGTACCAGAATCTAAATTATCCAGGTGGCAGTTGGTACAAAGTATTCAGCAGCACTTCTGGAAGAGGTGGAGTAAGGAATACATCTCAGAACTTCAGCAACGCACCACTAGAAAGAACCCAGCACGACCCATCGCTGAAGGCACAATGGTCCTCATCAAAGATGATAATCTCCCTTCACTCAAGTGGAGACTTGGACGGGTCATATCTATTCATCCAGGGAAGGACCATGTAGTACGGGTAGCTACTGTTAAGACCTCAACGGGAACCATCAAAATTGCGACTGCGAAACTTTGCCCGTTGCCCATTGATAAAATAGGCAGTAATTAGTCCACCGCAAATATTTAGTTATTAATCTTGTAGTATGTAAGAGTATTTGATTGCAATATTATGTAGGCGTAATATATGTTATTTGGTTCTTTGCGCATTCCTTCAGGGAATTACTTTGTTCAGTATTAGTTAATCAGTTAGTTCGTAGTTTAATAATAGAACGAGCAAATTCACTGATATTAGTTTCTTTTTTTTTATTGAAAGTACCCTTTCAATGTCGGGGGGTATGTTGAGTTTATATAATTTTTGTAATTTGGTCGCGTCGCAACGGCGGTTTGATCGCGGTTGGCTGTAGCGCCTCTAGCGCCCGTCGACTCTATGACGGTTGTGTAACTGCGCGTGCGCGAGGAAGGAAGAAGATAAGATGGCAAAAGGACGTTGAAGCGCATTGTACGTATCGTAACGGTCTCACGCAATAAAGGTGAAATCCAGTGAATACAGTCCACTCTACCTTCAATATCTCAACATACGGTGAAATAAAATCAAATACGGTAAAATACGGCGAAATAAAATCAAATACGGTAAAATACGGCGAAATAAAATCAAATACGGTAAAATACGGCAAAATAAAATCAAATACGGTAAAATACGGTAAAATAAAATCAAATACGGTAAAAAACGTTAAAATAAAATCAAATACGGCAAAAAACATTGAAATAAAATTATTTTTATATTTACAGATGGTTAAAAAAGCGACTCCACGATGTGGAGTCGCTCCAGAAAATGTGTCAAAAATGAAGCCACAAATAGCAACCAAATCAGCAAAATCTCAAGAAAGAAAAAAGTCAAAAAAAAAGATTTAAAAAAACAAGGACATTGATGTTCGTCGAGAAGAGAGATTAAGGAAGAAAAGAGAGGCCGAGAGAGCTAGAATAAAGAAAATAAAAGAAGACCCTGTGCAAAAGGCCATTTTTGTACAGAAGATGAAAGAGAAATATAGAAAAAGAAAACTCGAGGGTAAAGTAAAAAGTATCACTGAGTTAACCACAAAAGAGAAAAAAATTCGTCGTGCAAAACAAAATGCATGGAAAAGGAGTTCTAGGATGAACATCAAAATAAAGGAATCTCAATCCCAAACAACTGACAAAAACAACAATGATTCTATGTCCAAACAAGCCAAGGTGGGAGTAAAGCGAAGGGCCAAAAACATGAGAAAGTGTTATCGAGAAAATCAAAAATTGATTGAAGAGAATAAGATATTGAAAAAAAAAATGGATAAATACAGAAAGAGGATTGAGAGGTGTAAGAAGAAAAAACCTGTGTCAACTTCTCCCGCTTCTAACGTGAACAAATTTTTAAATGGACGACGTGTGGACGATGACATTAAAAAAAGACTCGTCGCCAATGAAGTTCTAACTCAACAATTAAAAGAATCCTACAGAGATTCTAAAAACGACAAATTTAAGCAAATTTTTGGGAGAATGCTATGTGGTAAAATTGTGAAAAAATATCGCAATTTAGCTTTTGTGAAAAAACAAATTGCTCCGGTTGAGTCGAGAAGAATACCTCAACATGAAGACCCACTGAAATTCGTCAGAAGATCGAAGCAGAGTCTACAGTTCCTAAAAAAAAAAAGTTGAAAAATTCTTTGTTGAAAATTCCATTATTGATCCTGGGAAAAACCATTGTAAGAGAGTTAATGGTAAATTAACCTCTAGGCACTATATGACTGCCAGTGTCAAAGATTTGCACATCAAGTTTTGTGCTGCAGCCTCTATTCGAGTGAGTTACTCGTTTTTTGCACGATATCGCCCCTCATACTATGTTGAGCCAAAAATTACGGGAAGAGACACCTGTGCTTGTTACATTCATGAAAATTTCCGACTTTTATTGAATGCCTTTCATAAGATAAAAATTATTGAAGAAAACTCGATACAACAACTAATCTCTTCTATGACATGCAGTGAAAGGTCAGAGAATTGTCTCTCCAGGGAATGCAGCAATTGTAAGACCAAAACGGTGAACATAAATCTTCAAGACATAAAGTGTACTAGTGATGAAATGAGCTACATGAAGTGGGAGGCCTCAACAGTGAAACGCATAAATGAAAAAACTCAGAAACCTATCAGCATCGTCATGACTAAGAAAAATAAAAAAATCTGTCAAATTCAAGAAGGGATTGACGTGTTCAAAAATGAGTTGAAACTTCTGATGGCTCACGAATTCCGAATCCGTCACCAGGACACAATCTTGAAGGAAGTGATACAAAATTTGAGCAACAAAGAAATGTTTCTAATTATTGATTTCAGTGAGAACTATGCGATCAAATATGGCACCGAAGTTCAGGCGGTGCATTTTGGGGCGAGTAGGGAACAATCGACTCCACACACAGGCATGTTGTATACTGCAGGTTTCCACGAAGGTTTTGCAACTTTATCACAAAGTCTCAGACATGATCCTGTGGCAATTTTGGTTCATTTAAAAAAAATTATGGATCATTATCTCTTCTAATTCCCAACAGTGAAGAAACTCCACTTTCAAAGTGATGGTCTAACTTCCCAGTATCGAAACAGGAAAATGTTTTACCTCATTACTTAGGTTCTCCCTGGATTTCCTATCCGCAAATTCATTCTATCACGTACAATTTTAGTGAAGCAGGGCATGGAAAAGGAGCAGCTGATGGGATTGGGGGCAGATTAAAAAAATCAGCCGATGATGTAGTAAAATATGGAGGTGATATTTTCGATTTTGAGACTCTCGTCTTGACCCTTCGTACTCGAGTTAAAACGGTTCATATAGATGTTGTCACAAAAGAAGAAATTCAGAACATGGACTCTATTTTGCCAACTCAAGTGAAGACTTTCGTGGGCACGATGAAAGTGCATCAATATTGTTGGGCAAGAGAGAATTGTGCTAGCGTTCGGTTCAATACATTGAGTTGTTTCGATTGTTCCCCAGAACTCACTTGTTCTCACTTTTCGATAGGTTCAATTAATTATGACGTTCCATTGGCAGTTTCTAAACGAAGAAAAATGGGAATTGAACAACCTGAAGTCGATCGTTCGAGCGAGAAGTATTTGAAGAAAAGCAAACAAGGTGAAAATCCCGAAAGAGGACGTAAGAAAAAAGAAGAGACAACTGAAATCCGTGAATCTATTCATAAAGTGATTGAATTTAAACCGTTAAGAAGAAGCTCTCGGTATGCGATTTTTCATTCTAAAATCTTTCTAAAACCTACCTCTCACTGTTTTATTTTTTATTTATCTGTCACACCTTTATTTTTTTCATCATTTTCAGACTCCGAAAGCAGTGATTGTCTTTCACACAACTGATATCTTTCAACACCTTATCACTAATCCCTATTCTTTATTAGTTCACTAATTTCTTCATTAGTTCCAGTCTTTCAGAATTATTTCTGTGATCAATAAGGTTACACAGTGAGATAAAGTAATGAAATTGAACTGTGATATACGAAAGTGATATAGTAATTATAGAAAACTTAAGGAGAGTCGTTTCTATTAAAAAAAAAATTCCGTATTTAGGAAAAAAGGAATTAATAGTATTCAATAAATGTTCAAATGAATAAATTTAATTTGTTGGTGAAAATGGGGTATTTTTATTAAATCACGTAGTCAACTGACAGATTCCCAATTCCTTGACGTCAGTATTTATGTAAGAATATCAAAATCTGCTAATTCCACACGAAAATGGTATTTATCAAATTGAATTTTTTTGCTAATTGTGAATTTATCTCGGGAA
The DNA here is from genome assembly GCF_003070985.1 of Temnothorax curvispinosus. Taxonomy (NCBI): domain Eukaryota; kingdom Metazoa; phylum Arthropoda; class Insecta; order Hymenoptera; family Formicidae; genus Temnothorax; species Temnothorax curvispinosus. The sequence continues at coordinate 2,268 of NW_020220447.1, read as the reverse complement.
TAAGTAATTTTAGGAATTTTTTTGACATTTCCTCTCAAAATCACTCATTGTTGAGGTAATTCAATATTTTATTAGACATGCAAAGTCGACTCATTACCGCACTTTACCAGATCACTGATGAATAAGCCATTACTTTCAGGTTTTTGATGTTGTAGTACGGTGGCTTTCAGGGTATGTTTCTGCTTCTATATTCACTCGAAAACAAGAAAAAAAAATTTTTAGGTATGTTTGAAATTGAGAGATTTGCAATCTGAAAAAACGCTATTTACGTAGAAACACCCATATGCTGTTAACAAATTATTATTTTAGTATTATTATAACATTTTAGACTTTACTAAGCACCACAGACTCGCGCTTCGTATACGCGCTACTTAGCCTGCTTAACATATTATACTCTTACTATTACACTTAACCCGATACACAACTGCCAAAATATTCGATGACAGTTGCACAAAGCATGCGTGTACGAAGAGAAGTAATCGGCATCGCGGAAAAGCAACAATAAAGTTTCATAAATGCGATCACTGTCGACATGCCTTTTTTAGAAGTTTGCTTGCTTTAGCGCATATCGTACGTGTTACCACAAATCGCGGAGGCGGGCAGCGTAATTAATAATTTTTATATTATAAGGAAAATGAATAGAAATAAAACGGAATGTTACTGTTTTTAATAAATGTTAAAATGTACGTTTTATTCAACTAAAATATTTTTACAACATGCATGACTTTTTTCTAACTTTTTTTTTAGTACTTGGTACATTATTTTTACGTGATGTCAATATCACGTAAAACAAATCATGTTGAACGAATACTCCACGTAAATCAAAAGGGACAACTTTACATCAGCTATGACGCGCATATATAGCACTTCTGTATTTACTTACAAGCAAAAGTATCCTTTGTAGGCAACAGTTTTTGTTACTGCAATACATATGTTATTACCTTTTATTATTCCGCGACTGTCGCCTGCTTAACGCTTAACCAATGTTCGATATTTTTTCCCTTTGACACTCCTTCCATACAGTCTTCCATAACTGTCATATTTTGGCATTGCATGTATTTTTTTCTTCGCACGATCACAGATAAAATTACGTTCGACATCGGTTTTACGCGCCTCCATAATTATTAAAATAGCTTTGCACAAAGAATTACGATACAGTAACGATAGTATATATAACGCGCTAACCTAGTATATAAACCGTAATCCTTATCTGCTCGCTTGTTATATTGTCTCTTCACGCAATCCGCGAGATGCGACAAAAAGCACCGAAAACAAGGATTGCGTGCGGAATAGTGGTGTGCGTGTAAATGTGAATGCGACGCGACGGTGCGTCTACTCAATCATGGCTACACATACATGGCTCGGACTCACCGGGCCGAGCGAGTGTAAACAAAAGAACAATCAGTCGATCGTCTACCGCCGCATAGGAGAAATGTGAGTATATTATTTTTTATATAAAAGGAATTTGTTATTACTATCAAATATATCTTTTAACTTTTAAATAATTAAAAAAGTAACGTGCCACGCATGTTGTGCAATATTATTTAATCTGCATATTGTGTGTAAAATAGGTCGAGCAAAAACAGAAGGGACATTATGAGAGCGAACCGATCGAGAGAAGAAGACGATAGAAGGAAAGAGGTAGAGAGAAAGAAAGAGGAAGACAGAAGGAAGGAGATAGAGAGAAAGAAAGAGGAAGATAGAAGGAGAGAGAAGAAGGACGAAAATGAAGTAATAAGAAAGAAAAGGTTAGTACACTATTACTTTATTTTTAGATTTCACCCATACACCTAGTTTTCTCTTTCTTTTTTCTGTAAAAAGAAGCCGTGTAAAAGATTTTATTGTTAACGCTTTTCCGTGATTGATTCTCTCGCTTAGCTCACTTCATGTTGCAAGTAATGTATACTTTGACAGTTCGTATAAATGTTAGGTTATTATTGTAATTTCATATGTGATCAATGCATGTGACCGATTTCTACATATATACTTCTTTATAAAAAGTAAAAAATAAAAATAGCTAAAAAAACTAAGTAGCGCGCTTCTATGATGTGTAATACCATAAATTGCACATGTAGTTTATAACAAAACGGTTCATATAATTTATTTATTACTACACATTTCTTTCATAATAAACGTTATAAACATAATTGAATTAGGAGACCGGAGAATGCGAAAGAAGAGAAACGAGGAAGGGAAAGAGAGAGGGATCGAGAAAGGCGAAGTGTATCGTTCTCGTTTAATTATAGATGAAAATTGTCTTTCCCGCGC
>NW_020220446.1:0-2154 GCF_003070985.1 Temnothorax curvispinosus | reverse complement strand
GAGCGATGCGCGCCTTTAATCCATCGCGTTCTCGTTGCGTTTGAAATTTCATCTCGCAACTGAAAATTTCTAAGCAAACAAATTTCTGCGTCGCTCGATCAACTTGACAAATATATCAATCATTTTGACTCCAAACATAAAAAAATCTCAACTATATTTCTTTATGCTTTTAGTACGAATTTACATCGTCACGAAAAAATTGTCTTGCCTTCTGAATGCGTGCTACTATTTACACAAATAAAAATTACAAAATCGGTTTCATGCAAACGTGTAAAATAATTTATTTTATATATTTTTTATGAGACATTGAAAGAGATGTAATATTGAGTATATGCAATGTCGACAGTTTCGGATTGTAAAAAAAAAAAACTACAAAATCATACAAGAAATAAGGTAGATAAATAAAAAACAAATTAAGTTTTATTAATATTGCGTCATAAGTGTATAAATATAAGGTTTATTTATTTTTATTTGTTCCAAGTAAAACAAACAATTAAATGTAATTTTCGATTACCTTAATATTATAAAATACACAGTACACGCGCTTATTAATAATTTTCTCTTGAAATATCGTGAAATAGGACGTATATAATACAGAGTTGAAAAACACGCGCGCGCGCGCGGTCTGTGTGAGCGTGTTATATAATATAATATAAAGGGCATAAACTTTACCCAAAAACCATACAAATATTAGTATCAAAGTCAAACGAAATAATATAGTGTATTAAAAAAAATCTTGTCAGGATTGTAAAACTCATATACTACTTATCTCTATTTCACGGTAGATGATATTACCTCGAATTTAATATTATGTTTATTCATTTGCTCGATCAGAGATGTTTTACCCAATGCAGCACCGGGAGTGAGCACTCCTCCGCTGTAAAGATATAACAACACAAAAATAAAGCCGAAGTTTAACATGTAATTATATAATTATTATTGTGTTTTAATTGCTTATATTATAAACTTGTGAAATTTGTGAAAAATCTTCAAGTAATAACTATGTTAGACACGAGAGACAGTTACATTAAGTAATTAATGATTCACTCACTTGTCAGGTATTTTGTCACTTTCATTAAGAATTGTAATCGCCGATAGGATCGCTATGATGCTAGTCCCTTCATATGCGGGAGAATCACCGGTGACTTTAGTAATTACTTCTTTATTAGGTGAATTTGTGTGTTTATCGGTAGATTCAGTCAACTTTTCAGTCCATCCACGGGCTTTGCATATCACAGAAAAGTGTATCGATTCCCATACTTTCGGATCCGGATTCTCGTGACTGATAAAACCGAACGAAAATAGAGAGGGATACTGCAAATATCGCATGTAATTATCTCATATTACCTAAATAATTTTGACAATCGCAAATATTTTGACACGCACTTTTAGAAGTAAATTACGACCGCATGCTATACGAGTCATGAATAATACAATCAAACCGAAAATAGAGAGCGTCAGGAACACCAAGAAAGACCTAATAGTAATAAACGTACATTAGCAGAAATTACTTCTTAATATTTGTAGCGTTTTACCGATATTGTACTGACTTAAACGTGGCATAAACTCGAATTTGCGCTGGCCTCTCTTTGTACTTGTCATACAAGAATCGCTGTGTGCGAAGAGCTAGTGAACGATCGGTACTCGGAAACCATACAGACCATCCTTCAGAAACATCACTTCGGTGCACTAAACCTCTGCAATGAATGAAATTATTAATGCTGTTTATATCATTAATAATATTAGTCACTATTTCTTTTTCTATCAACGTATAAGGTTTGCATAATTTGTAAATACTTGGTACGAGTACAAACCTGACTTATAATTGATAAAATTATAATTTATAATTGTACACATAACGTTTAGGAAGATGCAGACCTTGATTTTAATTTCGGCGTAAATTCGGGCAATTTGGTAGGATATAATTTTTCGTGCAATTCTCGTAGTTCGTATGCATGAGCCAGACTATATATCGCAGACTCCCAAGTTCCATAATTCAGATACGGACGTTTGTTATCAGTGGCGGTTGACCACGTCGACATGTATACTTCAACATCATTGACTTCTCCTCCAAATTTCTGTTGCGTGAAAATTATTCCTAAATCGCTAGGGACACAGTCAAAGCCGCAAGCGCTCACTACGTAAATACCAGCT
>NW_020220445.1:0-1036 GCF_003070985.1 Temnothorax curvispinosus | reverse complement strand
TCCAAAGTTCTCGACGCTATCATTACGTCATCCAAATAGACAATTTCAAAGTCGAAACAGTCATCTCCTAATGCTTCTCTCATCGCTCTCGTAAACGATGCTCCCGCTGTCTTAATTCCAAACGGCATCCTCTTGAATACGTAGGTCTGTCCGTCGAACATAAATCCACAGTACTGCATGGCTTCCGGTGTTAACGGAATTTGCCAAAACGCCTGCGATATATCCAATGTGGTAAAATACTTCTTTCTTCCCACTCTTCTAAACACTTCCTCTATGGTTGGCGGTTGTGCGTGATCATTGGTCATCCTCTTGTTAATTTCTCTCGCATCGAGACAGAGTCTGATACTTCCATCCTTTTTAATCACCACCACCAAAGGATTTATATACTGCGTCGCTGCTTTCTCTATTATATCTTTTTCCTCCAATTCTTTCATGTATTCTCGTACTTTCGGTAAGTGCTTTTCCGGTATGGGGTAAGATTTCTTCTTGAATGCTCCCTTTGATCTAAAATCAATGTCGTGTACGTAGTGGTTTACGCACCCGATCGTTCCGTCAAAAATATCTTCGTATTCTTCGACTAATCGCTGCAATTCTTCACGAGCTTCTTCTTCCGTCGTTTCCGCCTCAATCGGTGCGATCCTCGTCACCTCGGCCTCTTCTTCTTCAGCAAATACTATTTGAGTGGTCCCATCGAATCTCATGGACATCTTGTTTTTTAATTGGAAATTTATTCCCAAGATGACATCGTAACAGATTTTTCTCACGATGTGGAACTCATGCGTGTACCTTTTCTTCATGTACGTAAATGCTATGCGTGCTTTGTTAGCCACGACTTCACCTCTTTCTTGGAAAGCTCCTTTCAATAGAAATTTTCTTATCGGTAGGACATCTATGATCAATCCTTTCTTCTTTAAGTCCTCGTATATCGGATATGAAATAATCGACAATTGGGATCCTGTATCTACTAATGTCTTCACTGTTGTCTCCTTATCAAATTGAATTTTAATGAACGGCGCTTTTACATTCTGCACCTTTT
>NW_020220443.1:154019-165895 GCF_003070985.1 Temnothorax curvispinosus | reverse complement strand
GTCATAAAATGACGTAAGAATCACGTCATTATGACGACTGTCTGCTACCTGGGAAAACATCAATAAAAACTTTAAATAAATGTTAGAATTAATATTACGGTAATCTTAATATAATATTGTAATAAAGTTGATAGTACGTTTAAATTTTTATCTCAAAAACATTACATAATAGAAAAGAAGTGTCGTGGTTCTGGAGCTCAAAGTTGTCCAAGCCTGGTCTATAAAAAAGCAATTTAAATATTAATTAGACAATAAATATTGAGATATTTTATTACTATTGCATATTTATTGAAAACCTTACCTGTAATAGAAATAAAACATCAATAAGAACTTTAAATAAATGTTAGAATTAATATTACGGTAATCTTAATATAATATTGTAATAAAGTTGATAGTACGTTTAAATTTTTATCTCAAAAACATTACAGGAAAGATAGAAAAACGCAATGTTATTTGCAACGTTATGGCATTCCCATTTCAACATTACTGAAATTTCAGAATCGTGGTCAAAGTATGTTCATATATAATGATGTTCCATACAACATTAAGAACTACATATTTAACAACATTACAAGTTCTAGAATATCGTTGCAATAACATTATAATAATGATTTTTTGCTTACTGGGATATTTACAGCAAATATCATTACAATAAAAATATAATTTTCATGTTTATACAAATATACTTAATTTATATTATTAAATATGACTAAAATTACGAGTTTAGAGCAATTACTTTATTTTATATTTTTTTACAGATTTAATTTTTTTAAGTTAAATTTAGGGCAAATTTATTGTCAAAAAGTATTTTGCCGAGATTTTGTTTAAAAAAAAAAAATAGTATTGACAGTTATTTACAGTCACTAAATATACTATTTTTACAGTCTATTAGACTTGTCGTAACTATTTGTATACATTTTTTTTGTCTTTGGATCTCTAGAGAATTTTAATATCGGTGTTTTTAAGATTTTCATGACTTTTGGCTGGACCTGTCCCTATAGAACATCCTTAAGAAATATCTTTGAAATGCTTCAGAAATATCTTTGAAATAATTTAGAAATGCTTCAGAAATATCTCTGAAATGCTTAAGAAATATCTCTGAAATGCTTCAGAAATATCTCTAAAATGGTTCGGAAATATCTCTGAAATGTTTCAGAAATATATGGGAAATATTTCAGATATTTTTTCTCATATACTGGGTAATCCGGAACAATTTCCTGTCCTTCATAAATTATATTCTTGATTATAGTCATGATTTTGCTTCGCCGGAGGTCTGCTTATATTAGATCCCAACTGAAATTTACTTGCGAGTTAGTCTTACCATTATGCGCCGCCTAGCAGTGTCGTTGCATATTTCTCTGAAATGTTTTGTAATATTTAAGAAATATTCCAGTGAAAAGGGTCATTAATGATTTTGATGAAACGTTTCAGAATTACTTCTGAATGATTTCAATGTTACATTAATTCTAATATTAATTTCCAAGTTATCTTTCGGAAAGCTTTCTGAAACATGTGCTGTGTGGGATGTAATTTTACATATATATCGAAGAAGCTATTGCTTAAGATATCGAACATGTTTCGACAAAGATCGTCTTAATTTAACAATAACTGCACATTGAATTCAATATTTCCATTGGAGGAACTAACGGAAATATTACGGAAATATCCGAATCGAGAATAAGCATCGCCTTGAGAACATCTTCGCCAAGTCAATCTCGAATCAAATAAGACTTAGGGCCAAAGCACATATGACAGTCGTACAAAATCTTCTTTGCGAAGATAATCTTATTTTACGACTATGAAATCTGCTAACATCAAGACGGTCTGGATTGGATAAGACTGTCTTGGTCAAGATCGTCTTAAGTGTCGACTAGAGATTCAACTATGAATACGGCCCTGAGCCTGTTTGCCTGTTGCCGTGTTGCCTCTTTAACAAAAAACTATTTAACAAATGACTAATGCTCTTGTCGCGAACCGGGCACAAAAATATTCCGCGACCGAAGGTAGATCTGTTACTATGCCGCATTATACTACAGTCCGAAATTTCCCAATTTGCGGAAGTTAGAGCAACCACGGATATTTCTCACTAAATTTCAAATTTTATTAGAAAAGAATTCTTTTCGCCAAATTCAATATCCTTTCCTTTAATAATACTTTATTGATTAAAAAAAAGTACATTTTTTTATTAAATGGACTTTCTCTTAACGCTATTGTTACAACAAATGCTGCTGCAAATACACCACATAATGATAGGCTCAAGTGCTTTGTAACTTCTTCAACTATTACATTATTCTGTTCATACGTATCGTGTTCACACGTTACTTACACGAAAACATAATTGAGGAGCAAATATTGTTCAATATAAATAAAATAATTAAATATATTAATAATAAAAGATAAACTATCGTTTATAACTAGAATCATTTCACGATAGTCGAATACATATACATTCACAAAAGCGATTGCGGAAGACCTCAGAGACGAGAGCGGAGACAATTTCCAGTAGGAATATTTTGATTTGCAATAGGTAACAGCATAATTATAAAAACTAGCAGTTTTCTTGCTAAAGAATTTATTAAATAACATTTATATTTAATAATTTTTAACTGCTTTGCATAATTATGTGTTGTGAAAGTCTAAAATTGTAAAATAATAATAAACAATCGCAGATGTGTGTGTGCGTATGTCGCGTTTAGCAAACAATAAGTTTAATTCATGCAAATCTACATAATAATGAATAATTAAGATTTCTTTCAGTTTTTTCTAGCACCAATAAACAACTTGTCGGATGGATAGAGACTAGGCCTTATGGTGCCTTCGCTACTTAGAATCACAAGATTTTATCGTTATAATCCCGATTTCGGAACAGATATAGTACCCGTCGACGTTGCGGTAATTTTTTAATCACTAGTGCGTGGGACGTCTTTAATCGATTCAGGTATGATTAGGTACTTGACCAACATCTCCGTAGCTAATTTACTTAAAAATTTATTTCTTTTATTTTGAACATTGTTACCAGATAATGGCATAATAATGGTTCAACCTCATAAATTGTTTAGATTGTTGTTTAGACACGATTTTTAATGACTTATTATACTCTAATATTATTTCTCAATGCTTATAAGAAATTAACGTCAAGAATATAATATAACAATTAAATATGAAAGTTAATAGACCGAAAAAATAAAAAAATTAGTATTCAGTTGCTATTATTATTTATCTGTTTAGAATATCGCAAATAAAACTAGTCTAAAATACTGTAGTTAATTGTGGGGGGGGGGGGGGGGGCATATTCATGAAACCTCGCTCGGACGAATATGTGTATTTAAATACGTTATAACTACTTACAATTAGGTATTATTGTAATCACACACACATATGAATATTAGCATATGATTATAAATGCATGAAAAATGGGAGTCATAAAATATGGATATTTTTTTTATTTGGATCCTTTGAAACGGTTAGAAGTGCCCCAGGAACAACCCTATAACCTGCATTAATTATAAATAATTAATATTATACTAAATAATATGTTAGAAGTGCGGTTGGGGTTTCCGAAGTGTGAGCGTTGGGAAAAAACTTGCAAAAAGCCCATAAAACATCTGCAGCAAATCTAGTCGTAAAATATTTATATATAAGTAAACATGTTTTGCTACTATTGCTAAATAATAACTCTCGTAGCAAAAAAATGTTAGTTGTCTATATTTTACGATGCTACGGATGTTTTATGGGTTTTTTGCTACGGTAGCTAATTTTTTCCTTCGTGTGACTGTGACATGTAAAGAAGTATAATGTACAATATTATATGTAGATACATAATTATGTTTAAGTAGATTTATCTTGTAGGAGAGACAAGGATACATTAATTTATAATTTCGTGTCACCAGTCGATGGACCTAGTTGGCATAAATATGTTTATACATCACTTCTCGACACAAACAAGATGTACTTTTTGCATAATGCTGTATTCCCTTTAATAGTTTACATTCAACGTAAAATACCATATGGAATTTTTATTTGGCTCGGTTATTTCTTTCCGGCTTTACTTATAGATGCTGTAAACATCTGTATGAATAGCCCAAAGTATCACGTAGATTTAAATGTCGTTTTTATTATTTGATGTATGTCGTATCTCATAGTTTGTATCTCGAAACCAAATAAAATTTTTTTATATAATAAATAATTATAATAGTTTTATATGTATAATTTCAGAATGTGGAAGTTACGTAAGAAGGTCGACAAATCCAACGCGATCCAACCTTTTTGCAATAATGAATGGAATTGTCCCACTGACAATGTTCAAGCGATGTGGAGTCATCTCAATGAGGACGATCAGCAATTATTTAATTTCAGCATGGTTGGATTTGACTGGACAAAATATTTAATTGATTATTATATGGGCCTACGCCTTTACCTATTTAATAAAGATGACGATACTGTAGGTTTAGAAATTAGTTGTATCAAGTATAAGTATAAAAGGTAACAGATCTTTTTTAATTTTTGATTAATTTTGTTAGTTTAAGTTTAGTTTTTATTGATAAAAAAATTTTTAATTTAAATAACAAATAAGGAGCTCTAAGAGCCACCGCAAGATTTTTGTTCTTATCTCTATTTTATTGACTTATATTACATTTCAAACGTTTTGATCCTAATATTGGATTATCTTCAGTGTTACAGCACGTCAGTATTTCCTGGTTAATTTCCATCCATATTATTTGTCAGTATTTGAGATGTATTTCGTACTTCAACTAGTGTCGTCTCGTGTCGATTTGAGATGTTTTATATATTATAACTCATGTTACATCGTGGTCCGAATTTCGTGCGTTGGTTGATACAATACTGGTACGTTCCGGAGGCAAAATCTCTCTTTTTCTGTGTGTGTGTGTGTGTGTGTGTGTGTGTGTGTGTGTCTTTTGAATCATATTTTCTTTGAAAGAATCAAATTTATGAATAAAAATAATTAATAATATAAGATTAATAAAAGGAATCACTAACTTATACCTATTTTATACTAATAGGGAAGACCGGGGCTATTCGTGACACTGCTGAAATTTTGTCGCGGGCCTAACTTTAAAATGCTTGCTGCTAGAAACCTGTAATATCAATCACAGATGTTTCTTAGTGTTCTCTAAGTACCGCATTTGCGTGTCAACCATTTTTCTCTCTCAGTGACAGAAAGTTTGATTTCAAGTGCTCAAAGTAAATTTTTTCAAATCCCAAAAATTTGTTTTTTTCGCCGAATAAAATAATAAGAGATCCGAAACGGTAAGTTGTATTCAGTCACTCGACTTCACTAAGCATAATGCATGAGTAGATTTTATGGTATTCTTTCTTATCTGTAAGTCACGGATCATGAATAAGGAAAAATCACACCGGGGCATTTCGTGACACGAGCAATCGGGGCAACCAAAAACGCCACGAATAAGCGTTCAAAAAAAAAACTAATTTGCAGGGGCCAGGGACGTTTTCGAGAAATGGTTTTCCGTAATCGAATGTGAGCAATGAAGGCAATTAATGGAACAGGCGTTACATTTTTCCTAATAATTTTTTATACATATAATATGTAAATTCTGACAAATAAAGGCTTTTTCAAAGTATAAAGTAGATAAAAATTGCAAAAACAAAAGAAATCTATATAGTTTGTTCAATCAGAGAAAGTGTTACGCATTATCCCGTGATTTGTCACGAATTACCCAGGCTTCGGGACAATTCGTCACACATGACACAACGATACATTTCTTGATATATTTCGAGACTCGTGAGAGAAAAACCTATATATTTTTTTTCTTTTAAACTAGAGAGATGGACGATTACATCGCACTAATAAAAATTTTTTAAACATTTATATGAAGCAAGAAAAAAATTCGAAACAAAAATGTGTCACGAATAGTTATGAAAAAAATTATGAAAAAAAGGGTTAAGTAATTAATAATTAATGAATCATGATAATGAAAAGATAAAGACGTCATTATCATGTTAACATAATCTAAATTATGTCACGTAACGTAGAGATGCGTACGCATAAGTATACAGCACGAATTCCTAGATTGTACCGCCACGATATACAGAAAATCTTATGATGATACGATTTAGGAAACTTGGTAGATTTTATAAAAATATCGATTTAATTATTATAATAATTGCAAATATGTATATGCAAAAAACGCAAAATATTTTACAATAAACCTTTTTTTATAAAAATATAAAAATTTCTAATAAAAATGTATGATCACATTATTATTAGATATATAAATTGATAACAAATTTAAATCAGTTGTACCTGAATTTTTTAAATGTCGTTAGCACGCACAAAACAAGGTGTAATCTGTTAAATTTTTGTCTATATTACTCATTTCTCATTTATTTTATATTTTTGTAATTAAATATTGCTTAATTATATTAAGTAATAATGTGTGAAATATTGATGAGGTACGATTTGGGCGGTACGCATTCGGCAACTCTCCCTTACTTGTTATGTTAGTGATGAGGTTGAAAAAAGTGCTGGTACCCAGGTAGCACATACACGTTTCAGAAATATTTTATAAGCGTTTTTCCGAAACATTTTATAACCGATTTCTAGAAACGTTTCTCATAAGTAAAAATGTCCATTCGAAAAACGTTTGATAAAGACATTTAAAATTCCTACTTTTCACGTCTTTTGAACGTGTTTATGACGTCTTTGAGACATGCGTGAGAATTAATGTTCTAGAAGCTTTATGCATATATTATCTATGACGTTTATTCTTTTTTGAAGAAATTCCTAAACTGGTGCACATTCATGCAATAAGTTAAAGTGAAACAAAATATACTTTGTCTCATTTTAACTTAATTGCATTACTCATGTACAACACCAGTTCAGGAAGTTCTTCAAAACGGAACACACGTATATAAATGTTCTTTTAATGGCCACGTTCAGCAGAACGTTTATTTTGCAACTGTTGGAAGTTTTTTAAGCTCAGATTTATCCGACGATAAATAGATTAAGACCGGTAGGACAAAATTAATTAATTTAATTAAATAAGTGAATATATGTGCATGGATAAAATGATTTATTTTGTGCAATAATAATTAGTGCAACATAAATTTTTGAATGTTTTAAAAAAGACTATTAAAGCTATTTATAGATAAAGCAAATTACAATTTTGAAAGGAAAAATTTTAAAAATAGGTATTTTTGTTAACTGTAGAAACGTAAAAAATACGTTTTTTAAATCATGGTTTTAAAAACATTTTTGTTCAAACGTTCCTTAATGGTTCTTTACGGTTATGAAACTATGTATACGTTCAAAAAACGTATATGAAACTAATATATGCTACCTGAGCAGTAAACATATTTATCTCAAGAAGCCTTGAGTTCTTATTTCTCCAAATCTCCACGGAAACGGGAGTGGTAACATAATCTTTAAAACTGCGAGATTTCTCCTGCAGTCTTCAGTCTTCGGAGTGATGTCAAGTCAAACAGACATTCAATCTAGGAAATTAAAAAATTGGATATTTTTTTGTTAACCTTTATATAGTCTGTATTAACTTCACATATTTTATGAACAGTGAATAAAACATGGAAATTGAAGCACGCAGAACACCGATACAAAGTTTTTACGCCGGACAATCAATATTTATTACAGGTATTTAATATGCAAGTATAATTTATGTAATAAAGTAAAATTACATTGTTCAACAAAAAATTAGATATCTTTTTTCGAGCACAAGAACAAAACTAATCGTTTCCGGTAGTTGTTTAAACGCTGAATACGATCCTGTATGCAAATTGCTTTCTCACGTTACAATTTTGAGAAATTGGCACTTAAAGTTGCAACTATATATTTTAGTGTATTTTCACAAGAAACGATTATTTTCTCGTTCTCGTGCCAAAAAAGAAATATTTTTTTGTTAAACAATGTTATTATAGTGACATCGAAAATTTATGTAGTAGAAGGTTGTACGTTAGAATAGATAATTCAATTAATGCAAAACTGTTGTTTATGTTAGTATTGTTCATTCTTTAATGAACGAATGGAATCGTCCATAGATGACTTAGGGCCTCGATAACATCGGCTTGAAAACGTATACTTACGAGATTATATATTCACGATTCCTTATTTCAGTGTTAATAATACATTGTTATACTGTCAATCGATCATCTCTTCTGCTCATAGTTAAGATATTTTTCTTGAGAAAAGAAACATTCTTCTTTCTCCGTATCATTCGTCACTTTTAGGTAATATCCCTTCAAGTACAAAGTGGGGTCCTTATCTCTACTGAGACACACACACACACACACACACACACACACACACAGTAGAGAGGGTTTGGAGTCATAAAATACTACGGGAGTGACGAACCGTGGGGTCCTTATCTCTGTTGACACACACACACACACACACACACACACACACACACACGCACCTGACACCCACCTTAATCGTAAGCAGCATTATAGATCAACATCGACTGCACCCGCACTACGCTGCAATAAGGTATGAAAAGTCCAACTTTGGGGTGCTGTATCTCGAAAACTACCCGTGATCGGACCTTGGGGCTATTGACACTTTTATTCTAAGTGTTGAGAACTACCACATATCAAATTTTCAGAAAAATTAGCCGAAAGCCATTTCCCATAAGGATTCTGCGGAGTCCTTTCTTTAACTGCAAATATCTTAAAATTGCGATATGATAGAACAATTTGGCAAGCGGGATCGTATTCAGCGTTTTTGTTCTTGTGCTTTTTTTTATTGAACAGTATAATATTTTTAAGATAATTGATGCTATTTAATGTTCAATATTCTTAAAATGTCTTTGAAGCTAGTATTTGACTATTATTTGTTCTTTCTCAGAATATCCTACCAAAGGATATCCTGAGGATTAAATTGAGATGTCTATAAAATTTTAATAATATTCATTTTGGATGTTAATCTTGAATTTTCAAAGAGCATTTTCAAAGAACATTTTATGCTATCTGGTACATATACTGATACAGGGTGTCATGTAAATAATATGCGGACCAGTGTTTGTGAGCAGGTAGAGCGGGTAAAACAGAATCGAAAAGTAGTTTACGTTTTGTAAGCTTCTTAATAATTAATAAGAAATTAATTAATAAGATAACGCGAATCACACAGGATGCGTTCGTGCGATTCGACGAGAAGCTGCAGCTCAACGTTCACATTGTTTATATAGGCGCGTGGCGAGGCATTGCCATTGGAGGAGGAGCATTAAGTAAATAACAACGGCTATACATAAACTACATTCGTGAACAGCCATTGTTATTTATTAAGCTTTTGCTAATATTTCGCGTGTAGCAACGTGATAGCCTGTATATATACATACACGTACATAAATGTATATCACTTTGTTATTTTGTTTTATATATAGGCGGTACTGGTTTTGTTGGGAAAGTCTTGATTGAGAAACTGTTACGAAGTTGCCCCGATATCTCAACGATATATCTGCTAATACGTTCAAAAAAAGACAAATGTCCCAAAAGCCGACTGGATGAAATGTTTAAGACACCTGTGAGTATCTCGAAAAAGACATCGAAACATGATGTACATTTGTAAATGATCGTTATTCAAATATGTAATCCATAGCTTTTTGACCGAGTAAAAAAAGAAGTACCCAATTTCCGCAAAAAAATCGTACCGATTATAGGCAATCTCGTCATAGAAGACTTTGGATTGTCAGAAAGTGACAATAACACTCTGATAAATCAGGTAATTAATTCCGATTACTCATTATTATATCGCCTATACTACTACATTCTAATACAATAAAAATGTATTGCATATTTAAAGAAGCACATATATTTTACATATATCTAATTATAATTATCGATGGAATTAGAAATAAATTCTATACGTTTTTCTACTTAAAGCATGTATATTTATTATAGGTATCTATAATTTTTCACTTAGCAGCAAACGTACGGTTCAACGAGAACATCAAAAGTTCTACGATAATAAATGTTAATGCTACCGCTACCATCTTAAAACTTGCAAAGCACATGCCAAATTTAAAAGTAATTCCTTTATTTAATATGTGTTCTAGTAATAATAATAAGCAAAAATTATTTATATTTTGCAATTTTCATTAATTTTAAGAAAGAAACATGAATTACGCTTAACGTTCATCTTGCAGTCGTTTATTCACGTGTCAACAGCTTATGCGAACTGTCATGTTGAACATATTGAAGAGCGATTCTACTCGTATCCCATTAATCACAAAGACCTTATTATGTTCACACGTTATTTAAACAAAAACGTAATTGAGAAAAAAATATCTAGGTAATCCTTTGATGTTCAATATAATAAAATAATTTATTATATATTAATAAAGACAGATAAACTATTGTTTGACTAGAATCATTTCACGATGGCCGAATACATATACATTCACAAAAGCGATTGCGGAAGACCTTCTTAGAGACGAGAGCGGAGACTTGCCAGTAGGAATATTTCGACCTGCAATAGGTAACAGAACAATTATAAATTAGTAGATATTTATTAATTTGGCTTCCTTATAGAGGAAGCAATGTACAGGTTTCTACTTGCACACTTAAAAACTATAAGAAAGCAATGTGCAAGTTTCTACTTGCTCACTTAAACAAGTTTCTACTTCCACACTTAAAAACTATGAGAAAGCAATATACAAGTTTCCACTTGCACACTTAAAAACTATGAGAAAGCAATGTACAAGTTTCCACTTGCACACTTAAAAACTGAGGAAACAATGCAAGTTTCTACTTGCACACTTTTTTTTATGAATAGAGTATCATTAAAGATAGATTGGTGTTGTATTTGGCTTCATATCTCAAAATTTGCGGAAATTAGAGCAATCACGTAAATTTTTTTAACCTTTGTTGTGCACACCTCTTCAAAATTACGTATTGTGCACAGGGGGTCTATTAGACCCCAGTCACTTAATTGTTTATTACAGACGTACAATTCGTTATTTTGACTCAAACAAAATTGCTGGCTATTGTTCAAAGCTTCCAAATTAGGTCTAATAGGTTTCATTAATATCTTGCAACGTAAAAGAATTATAAATGATATGTTAAATGTTAATTAAAGAAACCGAAAAATGGACTTTTTTCACTAAAAAATGCATAAAAAATTCAATTTTTAATATTTGTACGTATTGTACGTATTAGAAAAACTCGTTTGAAAAAACGTTGGGGTCTTTCGACCCCGTGTGCACAACAAAGGTTAAACAGAAATCGGTAACCTCTTTATTATTAGCAATTTTTATTAATTTTATTATATTCTTCAATTTTTTTACTCTTATTTTATATATAATTTTTTAAAATTTAATTAATCAGTTTTTGAATTATAGAAATTTCAGTAAACTTGGCTGTTTCTTTTTAACAAAAATTGGTAACTAATCAACCAAATCCAAAACTAATCTTAACGAATTATATATGAAATAGGGGTAGAAAAGACTGAAGAATATAATAGAATTAATAAAAATTGTTAATAATAAAGGAGTTACCAATTTCTGTAAAAAAAAAAAAAAAAAAAACAGCCAAGTTTACTGAAATTTCTAATAACTCAAGAACTAATTAATTAAATTTTAAAGAATATTATATATGAAATAGGGGTAGAAAAAACTGAAAAATATAATAGAATTAGAAATAGATCGATATCTCAAATATTGAGGACGCTATAGCGTAAAACACGCTTTTCTGAAAAATAAAAATCCCCTTAAAATCCATATCGGTCGACGGATTTTAATACAATTGGAAGAGAACATACTTTCTATGATACTCTATTTGTGTGCAAAACTTCAACCCGGTATCTAAAAAATTGTAGAAGTAGATGCGTGTACAAAAAATCCGCACACACACACACACACACACACACACACACACACACACACACACAC
>NW_020220443.1:147967-150467 GCF_003070985.1 Temnothorax curvispinosus | reverse complement strand
GTGAGCGGTGCGATCGTCGGTCCCTTTTCGAGTCAGAGAATTTAATCCCTTTAACTCAGGATCGGACCTCGTGCAATTTCGAGAGGTGGATGGTACTGAGGATGAGGTCTCAATTAAATGAAAGAAACAGTTGAGTTCATCTTAGAAATAAATAGAACATTTATTACAAATTAACATAGAATTTACTAATGACATTGAGTAAAGAAAATCAGGCAATCGTACAAATAATAAATAAATCCAGATAAAGGGTAAATGTATTAAATTGTAGGTGTAACATGTGTGTGTATTTCTCGCGGGTAATACATAGGTGCGGGGGTGATCGGGCAAGATCTTTAAGGAAAAACCTACTTAAAAATGAACATCCTGCCCGCTATTATTACAATCGGAATCAGTAGTGAGATTACATGAATTTAGTGAAGTGTTGTGTATGTGTGTAAATTAATTAAATTAAAACATATGAGAATTAAAAATTAAAATTTATTCTATATTTATTAATCTAAGGTTACGATCTCAGGATCGCCTACTTCCTCAAGATCGAGAGTCGAGGCGGTCGAGGAGGTTGGGGACGGTTTTCGGGAAGAGGAGGGGGAATTGGGAGGTTCTAGGAAGCGGGCTGGATCGGGGTTAACGGGGACCACGCGAGGCGGGACCACGCGAAACGGAGCCACGCGGCAAATAGGGCGATGTTCGACAATTGGGCGAGAGGGTAGGACGACTGGGCGATAGGGCAGGATGATAGCGGGACGATTGTGAAGCGAACAACCGGGTTCTTCCGTAAAAGCTGGTAGGGGCGGTGGGATGGCGAGTTGCGGAGGACCGGCGTTGAGCTGCTCCCGGGGGAGTTCGACCTCCCGTCACGCCCGCTTGTTCTAGCGATTTCTCTGTCGCCTGATCGTGCGGAGATTCTGTCCTCGAGGGGGTAGGACTTTCGGGTTCACTAAAATTATTTACTTATTTAGTCGATCTCTCTCGGACCCGGTCGGAAGCGAACAAAAGGAAATCGTCGAGCTTAAAGGGGGAAGAGGTCAGTGGACAGGCTGGGTCCACGACAGCGACGAGACGCCAGAAGCCAAGTCAGGCCTACCACAACGCCAACGACCGCTGGGAACTCGATGCCTACACTGACCGACCCACGAGCATAAGCTCAGGGAGGTCAGTGGACCAGCTGAGTCCACGACAGCGACGAGACGCCGGGAGGTAAGTCAGGCCCACGACAACGCCAACGACTGCTGGGAACCTGATGCCTACACTGACCGACCCCAAAATAATAAGCTTCCGGGGATCCGACAATCGATAGACCGTTTAAGAAGGGGGGCGATAACGCGGAAAAAGAAGGATCAAAAGAATTACGGGACTTACTACTTGATGACTTGAGTTCAAACGAGTGGCCTTCTCTCTGAATGGACGTTGGACTCGTCGGTGGGTGAGTCGGGGCGACTGATGGTCCGTCGGATCTGTTGCACTGAGTCTAAACGTGGAGTCGAGACTCGAAACGAATGAGATTTAGACTATAATACCGAGCAATGCAGACTGGGACTGAGAAAATTTCTCTGAGGGCGAGTCCTGCGACGTCGCGATTTAAATAGGAAGCTTCGAAGGATGGAAGGGGTGAATTTCGTGTGGGATGTGTCTGGTTTTCGTTTAAAGGATTTCGGGTTGGCGGGATGTTTCTAATTTTTGTTTAACGGATTTCTTATTGGTTGAGATGTTCCTCACCCAAGAGGTAGATTCTTAAGTTTTCGCCTATCCTGGAAAGCTAGAGACGGTTATCGATTTTTGCGGTTTTCCATTGGTGAGCCCCCTCTTAAGGCCCCACTGTCTTATTGGGGGTGTAACCCATCGGTTCTTTCCAGTGACGCATTCGTTTTTCGGCTATCGCCGATTTCTCTTTTATTGGGGTTCCTTACTTATCTCGCGACCCTGTTTTTATATCGACAGACGATGCATACTTCTCAATCTTAATGGTAGGTACAAGGCAAACAGAACTTCCGCCACGTGTATTTACAATCACGTCCTAGGCTTTGTCTCTGTTTGTCGGAAACATCGCACGAGCAATTTTAGAAAGCTCGCTCGATGCAATAAAGATCTTCATCAACTCTGTCTGGGATTCAGGCCCTTTTGGCGCGTCGTGTCGCCGGGTTTATAGTTATGGGCCAGACAAGGTTGATAGACAAAATCCCATTACGTATGCCCCGTCTGTCAATAATTTACTCTGGAGGGTCGCTTCGTCGCCTAGGCAAATAGCTATTATAGTTGTATAAAAAAAAAAAGGAATGCGAGATCTAACCTCACCCCGATCGATAACCGTCCGTACTCGACTTGTTTATCCTAATCTTAGGGCTATCTTAGGTGTATAAGAATTTCCGCGAAAAAGGGATATCGTGGAGTCCGCAGAACGTAACATTTACAAATGATTTGGCCCATTTCTCCTTTGACACAGAGGACCGTGTGAGTGCCGCACACGAAAAACAAAATAGAGGAATACGATACACCCTGCGGA
>NW_020220443.1:145177-147957 GCF_003070985.1 Temnothorax curvispinosus | reverse complement strand
TCTGCCAATTGGCACAAAGGACCGTGTGAGTGCCGCATGCCGCACACAAAATACAAAATAGAGGAATACGATACACCCTACGGAAGACACCCTTGTATATAAAAAACCTACCCCGAAATCGCTTAAAAAATTCTGCCCTTGCTAAAAATGGTTTGGCCCATTTCTCCTTTGGCACAGAGGACCGTGTGAGTGCCGCATACAAAATACAAAATAGAAGAATACGATACACCCTGCGGAAGACACCCTTATATACCAAAAACCTACCCCGAGATCACTTAAAAAATTCTGCCTTTGCTAAAAATGGTTTGGCCCATTTCTCCTTTGGCACAGAGGACCGTGTGAGTGCCGCACACAAAATACAAAATAGAGGAATACGATACACCCTGCGAAAGACACCCTTATATACAAAAAACCTACCCCGAGATCACTTAAAAAATTTTGTCTTTGCTAAAAATAGTTTGGCTCATTTTTCCTTTGGCACAGAAGACCGTGTGAGTGCCGCACACAAAATACAAAATAGAGAAATACGATGCACCCTGCGGAAGACACCTTTATATACCAAAAACCTACCCCGAAGTTTTTTATATTTTGTGTGCGGCACGAGGTTTTTTGTATTTCGTGTGCGGCACGAGGTTTTTTGTATTTCGTGTGCGGCACTCAAGAGGTCCTCTGTGCCAAAGGAGAAATGGGCCAAACCATTTTTAGCAAGGGCAGAATTTTTTAAGTGATCTCGGGGTAGGTTTTTTGTACATAAGGGTGTCTTCCGCAGGGTGTATCGTATTCCTCTATTTTGTATTTTGTGTGCGACACTCAGGAGGTCCTCTGTGCCAAAGGAGAAATGGGCCAAACCATTTTTAGCAAGGGCAGAATTTTTTAAGTAATCTCAAAGTAAGTTTTTTGTATATAAGGGTGTCTTCCGCAGGGTGTATCGTATTCCTCTATTTTGTATTTCGTGTGCGGCACTCAGGAGGTCCTCTGTGCCAAAGAAGAAATAGGCCAAACCATTTTAGCAAGAGGAGGCCCTATGCTCCTAATGGAGTTTAAGGATTTATATATATATTTTAGCAAGGGCAGAATTTTTTAAGTAATCTTGGAGTAGGTTTTTTGTATATAAGGGTGTCTTCCGCAGGGTGTATCGTATTCCTCTATTTTGTATTTCGTGTGCGGCACTCAGGAGGTCCTCTGTGCCAAAGGAAAAATGGGCCAAATCATTTTTAAATAATCGCTCCTAGAACGTTCCAAACTTCAATCAGCTATTATTTTAAGTATTGAGAGGCATAAACAACCAATATTACGTCTTTTTTTTTTAAGTAGAGAATATCTCGTTTTGCGTGAAAGTTGCTGCTTTACCAAAACACAACATTTAAAGCAGTAAATTGTTGATAAATTGAAGTCTTTTTGTTAAAGCAGAGAATACTTTATTGCGCAAGAAGTCGCTGCTTTACCAAAAAAAAAAAAATTACAGAACAAAATAATAGTATACATATATTATATATATAGGGCAAAATTTGTTTTAAGAAAAAAAAATACATTTTTAACGAAAGAATTGATGCTTTCTTTCGTATTATGCGTAGAATGTATCCGCTGTAAAATTAATACACATAATAAACACTAATTAATTATAAGCACTGTCTAATTCATTATGTATATATATATATAAACAAGCTTGTAAAACGCGCCACGAACCTATGTGACAACTCGTCTCGCGTGGAAAGTATATGCGTGAACTATTTTGACATATATATTAGTCATTTATGCCTTCCAATACTCACATATATTCAATATACAATTTATCAACAATTTACTGCTTTAAATGTTGCGTTTTGGTAAAGCAGCGACTTTCTCGCAAAATAAAGTATTCTCTGCTTTAACAAAAAGACTCCAATTTATCAACAATTTACTGTTTTAAATGTTGTGTTTTGGTGAAGCAGCGACTTTCTCGCGAAATGAAGTATTCACTGCATTAATAAAAAGACTAATTTATCAACAATTTACTGCTTTAAATGTTGTGTTTTGGTAAAGTAGCGTCGACTTTCTCGCGAAATTAAGTATTCTCTGCTTTAAAAAAAAAACGTAATATTAGTCGTTTATGCCTTCCAATACTCAAAATAACTGCTATATTTTTCAAACTTTTTTTGTTAATAACTGTTTAACGAATAACGACCGCCGACTGAAAACTTCTGAAGGTCACTCAGGAGGGTGACCTTCACAACATATGTCAAGGTCAAGGTCATTGGCGAGTGGGGTTTTAATATGCATAATTACCTAAAATTGTATGATCACATTGTTATCAGCTATATAAATTGATAACAAATTATATATTAGTTGTACCTGAATTTTTTAAATGTTGTTAGCACGCACAAAAGAAGGTGTAATCTGTTAAATTTTTGTCTATTATTTATTTCTCATTTATTTTATATTTTTGTAACTAAATATTGCTTAATTATATTAAGTAATAATGTGAAATATTGATGAGGTACGATTTAGGCGGTACGTATTCGGCCACTCTTCCTTACTTGTTATGCTAATAACAAGGTTGTAAAAGTGCTGATAATAAACATATTTGTCTCAAGAAACCTTGAGTTCTCATTTCTCCACGGAAACGGCCTAGGTAGCACATAGTAGTTTCATATACATTTTTTTGAACGTATACATAGTTTCATAACCGTAAAGAACCATTAAGAAACGATTGTACAAAAATGTTTTTAAAACCATGATTTAAAGAAACGTATTTTTTACGTTTCTACAGTTAATAAAAATATTTGTTAAATTTTTTCTTT
>NW_020220443.1:142719-145077 GCF_003070985.1 Temnothorax curvispinosus | reverse complement strand
TCTCTCTCTCTCTCTCTCTCTCTTCCTCTCTCTCTCTCCCTCTCTCCTTCTCCCTCTCTTCCTCTCTCTCTCTCCCTCTCCTTCTCCCTCTCTCTCTCTCTCTCTTTTTCTCTCTTTCTTTCTCTCTCTTTCCCCCTCTTTCTCTCTCTGGAAAATTTCGTAACTGATTTCCAAAAAAATACCGGTTTCCAAAAAGATCGGTAATAGAAAACTATACAGTTTATAGCACTCCCCGGGACATTCTACTCCTGTTTTATATACAATTCTTTAAAATTCGATCAATTATTTCCCGAAAAATTCGTCAAACTTCTGATACCAGTTTCCAAAAAGATCGGTAACAAAAAATTATATACTTTATAGCACTCCCCGGGAAATTCAACCCCTACTTTATGTACAATTCTTTGACATTCAGTCATTTGGAACCGGTTTCCAAAAAGATCGGTAACAAAAAATAGTACACTTTATAGCACTCCTCGGGAAATTTTACCCCTACTTCATGTATAATTCTTTGAGATTCAATCAATTATTTCTCAAAAAATTGGAAAAATTAAAAAAACCGGTTTCCAGAAAATCGGCAACAAAAAACTATACACATCATGGCACTCCCTGGAAAATTCTACCCCTATTTCATATACTTTTGGTAAAAATTCGGTCTACTAACGAATGAGTAGTTCGAGGACAAACGGACGGACGGACGGACGGACAGACAGACAAACAGACAAACAGTCGAGTTTTATATAATAGTATGATGATAGTATGATAATAGCGTCAATAGCCTTTTTTGAAACATTTAAATTTATATTGCACAAATTATTGCGCAAAATAAATCATTTTATCCATGCACATATGTCCACTTATTTTCTTAAATTAATTTTGTCCTATCGGTCTTAATCTATTTGTCATCGGACAAATCTCAGTTTAGAAAACTTCCAACACATGCAAAATAAACGTTTTGCTAACTAAACCATTGAAAGTACATTTATATGTTTGTTCTGGCCACTGAAAGTACATTTATATGTTTGTTCTGTTTTGAAAAACTTTCTGGTGCACATCGCAGTAGTGTAATACCTAAGTTAGAGTGTGAGACAAGTATATATTTTGTTTCACTTTAACTTATTGCACGAATGTGCACCAGTTCAGGAATTTCTTCAAAAAAGAATAGACGCGCTATAGATGGTATATGTATAATAAAGCTTCTAGAATATTCTCACGCATGTTTCAAAGACGTCATAAACACGTTTAAAAGACGTGAAAAGTAGGAATTTTAAAATTTCTTTATCATTAAAAAAACGTTTTTATAATAGTTTTTTAAACGTTATTTTATCAAAAAAGAAACGTTTTATCGAACGTTTTTCGAATGAACATTTTTACTCATGAAAAACGTTCCTAGAAATCGGTTATAAAACGTTAGGAAAAACGCTTATAAAACATTTTTGAAACGTGTATGTGCTACCTGGGGGTCGCTTAATCTTTAAAACAGCAAGTTTTCTTCTACAGTCTTCAGTCTTCGAAGTGATGTTAAGTCAAACAGATATTTGAAATTAAAAAATTAGATATTTATTTTTTAACCTCTATATAGTCTGTATTAACTTCACATATTTTATGAACAGTGAATAAAACATGGAAATTGAAGCACGCAGAACACCGATACAAAGCTTTTACGCCGAACAATCAGTATTTATTACAGATATTTAATATACAAGTATAGGGGGGCGGCAGTGTGGTCTAGTGGTAGAGCACCAGACTCGTAATCTGAGGAACCAGGTTCGAGTCCACTAGAGCCATGAAGCATGGAATGTTTTTCCGATAGTTGAGCCCCTCCGTGCAAGATAGGCTCTTGTGCGGAGAAAACTGGGCTCCGTCTTTCGGAAAGAGACATTAAAGCCGTTGGTCCAAAGGGTTAAAATGAGAGGAGAAGGATAGTATTGGTAGTAGATTGCGAACCCTGTAGAGATATGCAATAAATTACGAATTTTACAGAAATTTACAGAATATACAAGTATAATTTATGTAATAAAGTAAAATGACACTGTTCAACAAAAAATTAGATATTTTTTTGAGCACAAGAACAAACCTAATTTTTTAAACGCTGAATACGATCCTGTATGCAAATTGCTCTCACACGTTACAATTTTGAGAAATTTGCAGTTAAAGTTGCAACTATATATTTTAGTGTATTTTTATAAGAAACGATTATCCTCTCGTTCTCGTGCCTAAAGAAAAGAATATTGTGCGAACTCGCTATTAACATTGTAAACGCTGCTTACCTGCTAAAAATGACCGATTAAATCCGATTAAAAATTTTGAATCCGCATGAATCTGGATTCTTGATCCGGAAATCACGGATTTATAACGATT
>NW_020220443.1:117603-127719 GCF_003070985.1 Temnothorax curvispinosus | reverse complement strand
TACTTACTACGTAGTCACGTATATTCCCGATGGGTAACACGCCATGTTCACGGTCTTCGATTCTGTATAATACCGTGCTATATTCACAAAATGTAATTGCTTAACAATGCTTTGCAAAAATGATAATTGAAAATGTAATTTATTAGCATAAAAAATAGGTTAAATCGCATAAAAGAGCAAATATCTAAATTTTACTCTTTATACATAGTCGTGGTTTTATCGCAAAATTTCATCGAAAAAAATTAATCTCATCTTGGAGTGCCAAAAAATAATGTCTCTTGCTTTATGTATTACTTTTGTCCAGTTAGCTTTCTTGTTACAATGAAGAAATTGCAAAAAAATCGATTTTAATGGAGAATAAATTGATTAAACACACACAATACATATAAATATTTCTCTATAACATACATCTTTATTAAAAGAGAAAAATAAATAAACGAGAGTGAAATGAAAGAAATATGTTTGGAGGCAACGAGTCAAAACGTTTGACTGTAATATGTAGGAAACTTTGTAGTAGCAAATTAAATTCTCATTGACATTGAAAATGCTACGTATTTATTTTCTACGTAGCGAGGTCTCACGAGAATACAATTTGAGATGACAGGTACACGCCGAAATGTGCATACTAGCGAGTATATCCGGTATCATTGATGGCCGCAACGACATGTCGACACATCGATTTCGAGAAGGAAGGAAAGGGAAGAAGATTACATAAATCACTCCCGCTTTACCGTAATGAATAAGGCGGTGGAGAATGAGGAGAAAGAGGACACACGTCTCGCGAGAAGGTGAAGAAAAAAAGGAGGTCGAGGAAATTGCATCTCTCGGCGATGATTGTGTTACTTGACGTCATTCGCTTGCTCGCGCATAGTTGGCCCAGGGCGGATAAATGTGCATGTTAACGCGACATGCACAAATATACGCGTCACGGGAACGCGAGACGTACACGAATAAGGCGACGCTCACATCGCCGCGATCACCCAGTTGCATCCAGCTGCGAAACCGGAACGACATCGGTAAGAACGAGGGAGTGTTGCGAAATTTCGATTATTATTACGTTCGGCGTTAACTGAACCGTTCATCGTTAGCGTCTAGACATTTCCGGGCGTCACGTCCGGATATTCATGCGTACGCGATACAGAAGTACTGAACAAGAAAACGTTCTAGTCTTGTGCCTTAATCCTATTCTCTTCAGTAATTGTAATCTCGTGATCAAAGAATATCGCCTTGCGTGCTCGCGTTATAAACGCAAAAATAAACTATAAAATGCTAATGAAAATAGAAGTAAAAAAATATACAATGGAAATAAAAAGGCGTTCCTGTCAGCGGAAGTCCCTGCACGAAAATTCGTTAAGTTATAAGAGTAAAAGTTGGAAATTCATCAAAGTGCCGTTGATGGGAATGAGTTTATTTCATTGAGCTAACATATTCTTTTATTCTTTAATAAAATTTATTTGGATATATTTTATTTATTTAGATTATTTAGATATTTGAGTAATAAGTTTAAGTTTAAGAATAAGGTAGGAACGCGGAAGTGCCGAGAACAGAAACTAGGTAAACGACACTTTGAAGATGTTCTCATTTCTGTTCTTGCTTTTCCGCTTATGCCAACCCGACTTACGAGAATTATTGAGTCTGTAACTGGGTCAGATAAGAAACAAACATTTGCTTGAACCTTTCTCGCTATTTCTGTTAAATTCATGCACCCGAAGTTACGACCACATTTTATGAAACACAGTGTACGATCGCGAGAAACGTGTTATTCGGTTGCCTTAGCCGGCGGTATTCTGCACTTCGACATAACGATGATTCATAGAAGGCGATAGTGGGCGCAAGGAAATAATTTCAGAGGTAAGGGATTCCATAAATAAGAAGCAGAAACCGCGCGCCGAAGGAAAGAGAGCCAGGGAGAGGTAAACCGAAGCTCAGCTTAGCAAGAGCGGCCTAAGCTGCTATATTGTCGCTGGGAAACGAAAATAGCTGCTGTCAGCCCCAGAAGCAAGCTATGGCGGCGAAGAGGTGAGGCAGTGATGTGGCGTTGGAGGACTAAGGTAGCATGGCGGCATAGTGTGCGACGGCGAAGAAGGTGCGACGAGGAGAAACAACGAAGAGGATGTTGTATAGGATCTGGAGTGAAGAACCCGGCCGAACGGACTTATTCCCTCTTACGTAACCTTTCTTCCTCTTCCTCCGCCTTTTCTTCTTTGTCTTCTTGCTCTCTTGTTCTTCTTCTTCTTCTTCTTCAAATTTTGAAGCTAGCCTCGAAGTTTGCCTTATGCACGCGAAAGATTTCGACCAAAAACTCAATAACTCATAATAAAAATAAGTACTGAGAATAAGATTTTCGAAGGAAATAAGTAATGTTTGTAAATTACATCTGCCGATCCATAATTGAAACCAAGGAAACTAGTTAAAACGCGGATATATTTTCGCGGAGGAATTGAAGGTCTCTTTTTTATTACTCACGTAAATATATCAAGAGTTTTAAAGAAAGATTCTTAAAGAAATAGAAATAAATATGATACGCGAATGATTCGGAGATATCAATTAGACGTTATTAATATTTAATAATTTATAACGTTTAATAATAGATTGATAATACATTTCCTCAAGTCATACTCTATGATGTTTAACTGCAAACAGGATTGATGAATTTATTTCAGCCAAATTAATCTGATTAGACGTAGCTTGAAAGCTACACTAGATATAGTATTTCAACGATATCGATAGCGGTTTAATGAACAGCAATTTAAGAATTTCATCCGTATGTAACGTAATACAATGTAATTCAGTGTGACTTATCTCGTCACCACATGCCGTTCGAATGCCAGCAAAAGTCATTCGGATTCATTGAGCCGTCGTCCATCGGCGGAGTTAATTACCGGAGGTTTCGCGTATCCTGTCCAAATATCTTCGCCCGAATTAAACGGCGGCGTCGGCTACATTAGCGAATATATCGCAAATTACACAACATAACTCGTAATTATTGTCGCGGCGGGACGTACAGGTGACGGATGCCAAAAGATGAGTCTCCCCCTCGGCGCCGAAGAAGGAAACGCGTCGACGTTCGCCATCGCGACGGCCGATTAATAACACCAATTTGCGATACCGAGCCGCGCAAGCCTTCATCTAGCAGCCAACTTAATTTCCGGTCAGGTGCGTCTTGAAAGAAGCGAGAGCGGAGAGCGGCAGAAGCGGATGAACCGGTGCACCGCGGTTCCGGTGAACTTGCACTTGACGCCGCGCGCGTCCTCGACCGATCGTGTCCCTCTTCGATTTTCATGCGGGGAGACAAAGATTCGCGAACGTAGATATACTTCGTGCGATTGTAACGAGCTCTAGGCTTTCACCGAGTTTGAAAAGCAGGCCAGAATGCTGATTTTATATATTCGCAGAATCTGCAAATAATCCCGCTGTCAAGACGGAGACTTGTTTGCCAAGGCTGAAGTAATTACAGCAACAAATTTTTGTTCCCGCGAATAGGTTTGCTCGACAAGGTCTCTTTGTTTTTTTAGCAAAGCAGATTTTGTTAGATATTTTCGCGACAGCGAAATTTTTTTTTATGTCGGGTGACTTTCCCAAACAACACGCTTGTCCAAAATCGTGCTGTCTAGGTTTACTTTTTGATCGCTGTTCACGTGTCGGTCGATCGGCTGGCCATTTCTCACTCGGAGACGTCGTCGCGTCGGTGCCGTTGGCGACGCCGATGATCGTTCCTGGCGTAAGATAACGTTCTGCCGCGACACCTCAGCAGAACGACAGGCGCAAAAATTTGGCGCGGACCAAGGTATAGGATCGGCCGTACCATGTTCTCGTCCGTCGTCATCGTCGACGACTCCGGCCGCTGATCGCTCGCGGATACCATTTCGCGGCGCCAATGCCCCGACCGGCGATGAACGACGTCTCGTGCACTCGCGAGAGAGCAGCGAGAGAACCCCGATTTTAACCGCGCCTCGCGATAGCGATAGCGCGCATTCCCGAGCAAAGCTATCTCGGTAGCTGCCGAGCGTGCGCTTGGCATGATTCGACGCAGCGGAGTCCGCGAGATGTTGCCGCCGCTGCTGGTCTAGCAGACGGTATTCTTGGTCCTCCACTTTTACAGGCCGCCGAGCGAGCTTCCTCGTAGGAATCGCGGTCAAAGAGGTTTTCGGGAAGGTCCGTTTCGTCTCAGGCGGCATCGTACTTGGGCAGATATTTTGTATATTCGAAGTGTTTTGACACACGTCTTAGAAAGCTTTTATTACACACCTAATGAACCTCGTTCTCAGAACCGCGGTACCTATAACATGTCAGCTCTCGGGCGATTTCGAGAGGGATTAAGTACGCTTTAATGGATACCATCTTCAGTTACATTTTACAGCTGTTTTTCGGTCGAAAAAATCGACCATTTTGTGTCGCTTTTGACGGAATCGAGGAACTTAAGAGAAGAAAGAATTGATATTCGGAGAACATCACTCATTAATGTTCGCGAGTTCGTGGTCTGGAGTCTTGCTTACTTTCCGCAACCTTCCGTGTAAATATGAGCCGTACAACAGTTTCAAATATTTTCCCAAGTCGTTTCGCCTCACGTTTATTGAATCGAGCCGCGTCGTAAACTCTCGGGCGCTCTCCTTTATTGGTGAGCGAGGTGCGAGCGAGCGAATAAGATCATCAAACGCGAATATAGCGGAAATATACGAAGCGCGTAAACTAGCGCGCGTATACAGGGCGACTCGCGGCTTAACTGGAACGTTAAGAGTATCAATCGTTTAAAACCTAAGATCTCATTCATTTTTATGTCACAGTAAAAGTTTTACCGCGTAGTTTTCTATGAGTATTTTATGCAACAAAACATTTAAAGCCAACGTATTTGAGACATAAAAAAGAAGTCTATATATTTTGTGTTGAGTTGTCCTATTTAAATAAATTTTGATGAAATACACGTTTCGATATCGATTTATTATTGCGGTCCTATCGTAGAGCAAATTTTAATATCGTAAAAAGACTACGTGGTCATATTTTTTAAATCCTTGAAGGTACTTTTAGTATAATACTTTTTATATATTGAACAAAAAATGTATTCAATTCTTAACATTTTTAATATCTAATCATTTTTGTTAATAATTGATGTGAAGCATTGAGTGTCCAACTAGACTTCATTCAATTTTGTTATAAATGTTCTCAAAAACTCACTGATGAAAAAATTACATGTTGACATTACTTATAAAAAAGTTTATATTTTAAATTTTATACAATTCTTAACATTTCTTTACAACCTTTTTAAGTAAAATGTAAAATTAGGAAAAGAAATAATAAGAAAATATACTGTAACGTATAACTACATACAAAATAAAATAAAATGTATATAATACCTATAAAACAAGAAATAAAAAAAACTAGTAATAGAAAGAAATTATAATTACAAGAAGATTTACCATTTATAAATTGAGTTCATCGTTGACTTTTGAATTTAAAAACCCCAGAAAAAAAAATTATGAAATTTCATAGATTTATTTCTATAACTCATTTTAATATAGCTTACGTATCATGGTAAAAACTTTTTATGTGGAGCTGGTTTGTTTCTTTAGTTTTATTTTTTCGGACGTTCATACGTTACAGAAGCTTTTAATATCTTCTACCCGCTATTGAAAGCGATCCAAAAACTAAACGATGCGATAAATAAAACACCAAGACGTCCCAGATTAACGACGAATTATTTGAATATGATTCAATGTACCGCATTTAATCTCTTCGTCAATAATTGCATGCCTCTCTTGCTCATCTCGACACATGATATCTCCGAATAAAATATGCAAAGTGAGTAGATTTTCATTTCAAACTGAATAAAAATAGAAATTATAAAAATAAAAAAAAATCTAATTTTTGTTAATAATATATCTAGACTCGTGAAAATGTCATCTATACAAACGGCGATGCGAGTCAAGCGCGAAACATGGTGCGCAATAAAAATTAAAACGTGTATTTACGAGTAAAGAACGTTTTGGCTCTTTTTTTGAGCCATCTTTAGCTTTATTAGCACACACAGGAAATTATTTCTGCAGGGCTCGAGGTAGCAAACTCCCTTCCTGGAGAGATGTCGTGATAAACGAGCTGGTACACACGATTATGGTGGACATTACCACTAAGAAACGGAAAAGGTATTATATCGTTAAAGGAAACAAAAGAAGAAAGGAGAGAACTCACCTCAAGTTCTGCAGCAGTCAAAAATACAATATATACAATATGCATTAATTAGAAAGTCGTAGAAAAACGGTGTGGATACGGAGAGTCGCACATCTCGGAACAGAAACGAGAATATCGCAGTCACACACGTGTCGGTAGAAAACGAAGTGAGAAGCGGGTCACAAGTATACCGGTCGGAAACGTAATTATAAACAAAATAACCAGCCGAATAGGGGAAACCAAAGGTTAAGCATTATTTATGACAGACAGGTATGCGTGGTGTAAGCAGTCGGTATCCGATTGTAAATTCAAACTATGGCGCTGTTGTCTTATGTATAGAACTTCAGAAATAAGTCGCTTGTGGTAGAATTTTTCATGATCTAATATCTCGACGCCATCCCAATCAAAATCGTGGTCATTCTGAATTCTATGATCAGTGATCACGGAGTGGGAGGAACCATTTTTATTGATGTGGTTGCGATGTTCAGATATTCTGGTTTTTAGTTGTCTACCAGTTTGACCCACGTATGATGCGTCGCAATTCCGGAAAAAAATCTTGTAGACGACATTACTCGTTGCAAAAGTCAGAAGAGCATCCTTCTGAACTTTGATAAATTTATTTAATTTATTAACACTGTAGTATGATAAGTGAGTATCTGAATCCCTGAAAATATCTTTGAATTTGATAGAAATTGAAGGAAAAAACGGAACGGTAAACCATTTTTTAAAAGCAGCGTCATTGTTAGTATCATTCGGATTTTGTTTTTTGGTTTGTTTAAAAAAGAGACTTTTAAGACGTTCGTGAAAAGTGTTAAATATAAGATCTAAAGGGTAATCATTGTTCAGAAGGATGCTAACGATAAGTCCTAAATTTTTCTCGTGAAACTTCGGGTGAGAAAAAAAAGCTCGGTCGATGAGTCCCATGATGGTACCACGCTTTTGAGACGAGGGATGACAAGAATTGTAGTTTAAATAACGGCCCGAAAAAATGGGCTTATGATACCAATCAAATTCGATAAGTCCATTGTTGTTGATAATGGTGATATCTAAAAAATTTAGTTTTTTATTTACCCACCTCTATAGTAAATTGTAAGCGTGGATGGAACGAGTTAAACGTTTGCAAGGTAAAATCGACCATATCGTAGGGTATGGCCATCGCAATGTCATCCACGTATCTGTAGAAAAACGGTAGAGAGAAATTGAGAATTCCAATCGCCCTCGTCTCAATATCTTGTAAAACTAGATCCGCAAGGTCGGGAGACAAAGGAGAACCCATGGGAGATCCGAAATTCTGTTTATATATATCGTTATTGAATCTAAAAAAAAGTCAAGTAAAGTCAAGAATGAGTTGTACGGCAAGAACGAATTCGTCTTTAGGAATGTCGCAGTTTTTTAAAAAATGTTCCCATTTATTGCAAATACTGTCAATAGCCAGATCAGTGGGAACGTTTGTAAAAAGCGAAACTACGTCAAGGGAGACAAGAGTGTAATTGTCATCTATGCTTGAACCGTTCAGGTTATTAACCAGTTGAATTAAAGCTGTCTTTAATGTGACTATTGGCTATAGGAATACTCGAAGAAATTATGTTGTGTAAGAATCTGGCTAAATTGTGTAAAGGACCGTCAATCGACGAAACTATGATTCTTAACGGGAAGTTTTATTTGTGGATTTTCGGAAGTCCATAGGCTCTCGGAAGTACTCCATCACTAACATAGAGGAACTTATAAGTAGCGGGTGTAATGAATTTCAAATTCTTCCATCTAGTGAGCAATGTTCTAATACTTCTTGTGAGGGAAAGGATAGGATCTTTTTTTACTCTGGAGTACGTGTTCGTGTCTGATAAAAGCAACTCCATCTTATTTATGTAATCAAGAGAGTTCATGGCTACGGTTATGTTCCCTTTGTCGGCTCTGGTAAGGATAATATCAGGATGATTATGGAGAAAAGCTTTGGTTTGTGATAACATTTTACAAATGATTTTGTCCGAGAGAGAGGGAGAAAACCGAGAGTCTGAATTAATCTCGTTAATGATGGGAATCGAGCGGTTTCTAATGAATGTTTATGTAGGAAGAGGAAGACTCTTAATATTATTTTCTATGCTTTTAATGAACTCAAATAAAATTTTTTGTTTATTGTGATAAGGGAGTGAGAAATTGTAATTTTTTTTCCTCTCTCAAATTGTCAAAAAATCAGAGGTAGAGATTAGAATTTGGCTTCTGGATCGCTCGGAAGAAAGAAGCAAAGACGGGACACTCCGCCAGAGCATTTCGAGATAAGACGTGACTCGACCTGTCGCGTGGGAAGTCGCCAAAGTATGATTCAGGTAGACGATACGACGAGGGTAGGATTATCCAGAGCTCTGAACACGTCGCCCGTTGCCATTACGTTTACGCTTGTGTAATGCCAAATTCATGATCGCCGCCGATGACTCAAGCCTCAAGGCTCCGTTCACGTTTTCGGCGAGGCAAGGCAAGGCAAGGCAAGGCGAGGCAAAGCTCGCTTCGTTTGTGCCCGGTCTCTCTCTCCTTCCTTCTCTCTCTCTTTCTCTGTCATTCTTTCTCTCTCTTTCTCTCTTTTGCACACACGCACGACGTTGGCCCGGTTTATCTCCGCCGATCCCGAAATAATCTTTAGATTCGGTCTCTTCTGCTCCTTGCCTCGGTCTTCGCCGTGCGTGCGTGCACGCGTGTTTCGAGGACCCTCCCCTCGTACCCTTCTTCATATCCGACGTCCTCGTCGCGCATACCTACGATCTCTGACTATAGAAGTGCGAGCCGCTAGAAGAGGACTACGTTCGGAACCGCGACCAACATCAGCCGACGTCATCCGAATCGATCGCTCGCGTGTTAGAGTAAAGTGGAGCAAATTGCCGA
This sequence comes from Temnothorax curvispinosus, assembly GCF_003070985.1. Taxonomy (NCBI): domain Eukaryota; kingdom Metazoa; phylum Arthropoda; class Insecta; order Hymenoptera; family Formicidae; genus Temnothorax; species Temnothorax curvispinosus. The sequence goes on along the minus strand of NW_020220443.1, from coordinate 118,683 downwards.
AAAATTATGGGCGGAGATGTCAAATAGGGAATGCGAGAAGTAGAGTACAAATTTATTTAAGGCACGCGATGCTTATTTGCAAATAGGGTAAACTCGGGTAAGACGGCCATACAGGAAAGATGGCCAACCTACGTTATTTCAATTTAGCTCGCCATATGCATGAAACATTCAATGAACATGAGTTGGCCATCTTTCCTGTATGACTATCTTACCCGAGTTTACCCTATTTTGATCAAAATATAAACACATATGTTACGAGTAAAGACGAAGCAAACGAATTTATTTTAACAATCTATATATATATATGTATAAGTACCGTCGTCTGTATGTATGTATGTCTGACCGCAAACTACTCATTCGTTAGCGGTCCGAATTTTTGCCAAGGGTACATGAAATAGGGGTAGAATTTCCCGGGGAATGCCATAAAGTGTATAATTTTTCGTTACCGATTTTCTGGAAACCGGTTTTTTTAATTTCTTCAATTTTTCGGGAAATAATTGACCGAATCTTAAAGAATTATATATGAAGTAAGGGTAGAATTTTCCGGGAAATGCCATAAAGTATATAGTTTTTTGTTACCGATTTTTTTGGAAACCGGTTACAAAATTTTTCTAATTTTTCGGAAATTGCTATAAAGTGTATAATTTTTTGTTACCGATTTTTTTGGAAACCGGTTCAGAAATTTTTCCAATTTTTCGGTTCAAAAATTTTATTAATTTTTTGAGGATGGGTTTAATTGCCACTGGAAACCAGTTCGTCTTCTGTCTGTCTGTCTGACCGCGAACTACTCATTTGTTAGTGAACCGAATTTTTACCAAAAATGTATGAAATAGGAGTAGAATTTTCCGGGGAGTGCCATGATGTGTATAGTTTTTTGTTACCGATTTTCTGGAAACCGGTTTCTCATACAGGAAGCTTTGTTTTCATAAATTTCGTATATGAACCTTTTATTGCGTATAAAGTTGGATCTAATTAACCACATTTAAATGAATTATTTATGAAATAGGGGTAGAAGAAACCAAAGAAAAGATTGGTTTTGAGTTTTTGATGCTAATAAGTTCAGATGTATAATTTTTCGTT
>NW_020220443.1:84537-112603 GCF_003070985.1 Temnothorax curvispinosus | reverse complement strand
TAATTTTTTGTTACCGATTTTTTAGAAACCGCCGGTTCCAAAATTTTTCAAATTTTTTGGGAAATAATTGTTCAAATCTTAAACAATTATATATAAAATAGGGGTAGAAAGAACTAAAGAATGTAATAAAATTAGAAAAATTGTTAATATTAAAAGGGTTGCCGATTTCTGTTTAAAAAAAGTGTACGTGAAAATAAAATAAAATAAAATTAAAGAGAAATAATTAGTAGCCTTACAGATATTTCAGGCATTTCTTTTATAATTTATATTTCTTTATAATTTACGAAGCTAAATTTCCGCCTCTGAGAGTACACGTAACAGCGTATGTCTCTCACTTGAATTCCTGTGCTATCTTTCATCCGCTAATTTTACACTCATCGTGAGATAAGTCATATGTGACAACAAGGGGATTAAAGGGAGACGGGGGTGGGCTTTAAGATTTTAAATGATTCAGAGGCTCTGCTCTTTTTGCCTCGCTTAGCGCACACGTTTGGCACGCACCGCGACTGTCCGATCGTAACTATCGTGGCTCTTCTGGCATGCCGACGTCGGTCACCCACGCCCGTGGAATAAGAGCGTTCTAATGACGCGCGATCACCCGTAATGATTTTACGTAATTATCGAGCGAGCAATCGGGCCTTGAGCGTTAGATAAGCGCCGCATGAATGAAAACTCGTAAATGGAAATATATCTAGTATCGAAAAATAATATTTTAATACAAATATATATACAAATAATATTTTAATTATACAAATATATATTATTAATAAAAATATATCTGGTATTAAGAAGTTAAAATATATAAGTTAAATTTTAGTAAATAATGTGAATATATATATATATATATATTTATTTTACATGAAAAAATACGTGGGTGTCAATTTTACTAATTTTTTGTTCATTTTTTTTCTTCTTTTATAAAAAAAAATTTAACTACAAAGATAACAAATAAAAAATGTTCGCGCAAAATTAAATAAAATTTCGAAAAAATATTTCATATAATTAGTTTTACATATATTTATTTGTACATTTATTCATTTTTATTTGAATTGAATTTGTTTCCACACACAAAAAAGATCTTTTTATTTTCGAATAAAACAATTGTTTTTAATTTCCTGAATTTATAAAGTTATGGACTTTCAACCTTCTGACATCGAACTAATCGAATGGAATTTTATGTTCTACAACCACAAATCTGCATTTTATGTTTTATCCACTCTCATCGATTATCACGTCCGGTTGACGGAAGACGGGACTCATTAGTTTCTCAATCGACCTTACGACGAATCATCGTCCTCCGCGCGTTTTCTTCCCGTCATTAATGAAGACTGGAAGAAATCCAATTTCTCCGCGAGAAAATTGCTGCACTGCATTAAATCGTTGCATCTTGTAATCACATGATGGATGCAGAGAGAAACGCTGCGATTTGCGTCAGAATACACTCTGAAAAATTAGGATATTATGCTAGAATTATATTATCTAATTTATAAAATTTGAAATTATATATAATACTTGACGATTAATATAATACTTTACGATTAATATAAAAGTTTGGGAAGATTATAAAAATAAAATATTGGAAAATCCTTTTCGGTGATTATGTTGATTATGACTATTTTCTTCTAATTATTAAAATAAAAAACAAAATTTTGGAACTATCTTTATAAAATAAAGAAAAAGTACTTTTTAAAAGTTTTTTTTACTCTTGTACACAAATATCGAAATTTAACATCTTTGAAATAATATGTTAATTAACATTATTTTACTATTAACATTGTAATAGAAAAAACTTTATTTAAAAAGATAATCATAAAACAATCTTTTATCTTACCTTATACGTTTCTTGGATTTCATAAATGTCACAATAATATTTTCTCGCTGACGTCGATAAGAATCTGTTTATACTGCTTTGCCGTATACGTCTTTCGATTGGCGTCTATTTCGATGCACTTGGGCGCATCGTGTCGATCGGGACGATGACGGCATGGAATTCGGTTTATAGCGCTGCCTGGCAAACGTAAATATTATTTCCGCGGCGGTTTTACGTGGAAAACGCCAAGGCCCGCCGCGACCACTGCGCGTGTACGAATTCGTTTACGTTCTGGAGCCCGCTTGAAGGGACTACAGATCAAATTAATAAGAACAAACGATTACGAACGAACATTTACAGATTCAACGAGCGCTTGTAGCGATCGCTTTCCCTTTGATGTAACCCGAAAAGAGATAGAAACATTCGTCGATCGTATAAATCTGGGCTCGTTCATACTCGCGGCGAGTCATCCATGCATGTTCATTGAAGCTAGCGCGTTCGTTCGCGTTCGTTCGCGCTCTCCACTCGGTTCACTTGAAGAGAAAAGTAGCTTCGTCATTTAACCCGTTGATCGCATATATATGTATAAAAATGCTATAGGCGCCCAAGTCTTAGATACCTCGATCTTTTTTTTTACAATCTTTATTGTGGTTCCACGCATTCTCTTCGCGGATATTTGTGTCCGGATATCAATCAAATGTCTACAATATAGTTCACCAGCGATTTTTTGTAAAAAGAGAAAAAAGAAATTAGAACCGCAATAAAGAGAAAATTAAAAATTTTTTTCTTACATTTAGAAAAAATAAAGGCAAAGTTTTGAACTTTATTTTATTTATGTTAAATTTGTTGAAATATATGTGCGAACTACGATTATCATTTAATATTCTAACGTATGTCTTATTTTATTTATTTGATAACAGTTTTAAAAAATGTTTTAAGTTATACAAGTATAAAACAAAATATTCTAAAGTATTTGAAAATAATATATAAAATAAAAAAATAAGAGAGAGAATCAGAGTAAACAAAAAAATTATTTGTCTATTATATATTATATATATAATTATTTTAGGAAATAATTCAAAAAATTATTTTAATCTTAATAGTTTAATAGCTTGGCAAAACGCAGGATATTCTTTTAAAGTCTCAAATCGTCCAAGAAGAAGAATGATAATTTAAATTTAAAAAATGTATAGCACCGGTCCACACTGGAATCGTGCAACGAATCGAAAGAAGAGACGTTTACGCGGCAGTTCGATCAAAAATTGTCGACATCGAACACAAGGTCGGTCGGAGTACAACGAAAAAAGAAAAAAAAATGAGGATATCCATCGATCATCTATCCCGACTGACTGACTGTCCGATCCGTTTTGACGTAACGGATCACGAGAGAATCATCGTTCACCGGCGCGCACCCCGAGTGATGCTCGCGTCCACGTGCGCCCTCCACGTGGTGCGCTCCTCTTTCCCTTCCTCCTCCTTCTTCTCTCTCTCTCTCTCTCTCTCTCTCTCTCTCTCTCTCTCTCTCTCTGTTCTTCTCTCCTCCTCGACGACCACCAAAAGCGATGGAAGAACCGAAGAGAGAGCCGAGCGAAGCGAAGAAGCGAGCGCACCCTCCGAAATTCCGCCACCTCTTTCTTCCATTTCGAGGTCCGCGGCGGTCGCCATGGCTGGGGGCAGCCCGGGGTACCAACCCAGAGGGATGGCCGAGAGAGGGGGACCGGACAGCGGCGCGGCGTCTCGCTCCAACGTCTATTTTCATCTCACTTGCCGGCGTCGCGGCCACCCCCCTTGTCGCGCCGCGTTCTCGGTATCATCGTCCGCCTAAAAAGGTAGATTGGCCGTGGAAGTAACGCGATATGCGATTTGTCGGACCGTCCGGCCAATCGACCGCGGCGTTACACTCTAGGATCACGTTGCACGCGCTTATATTGGGAGCCCCCGCTCGTTTCCCCGACAGAACGGCTCTCTAACGTAAGTGCACCACGTCGCGTCGCGTCGCGACGCCGCCGGCTTCTATTATTTTTTTTGTTCTCTTTTCTTCCTCTTCTCTTTCCTCTCGATCGACAGAAGACGAGAAAGAAACGCGAAAATACAGCGAGGAGAAAGGAAGTGGGTTCTTTCGCGTATCGGAGTAATAAACGGGGTGTAACCGCGGGTCCAAGCGTCGTCGTCACAACACCGCATCATCCACCGGAGCTCGCACACTTATCTCGCCGCGCTCACTCACAGAGAAATCAGCGGCCGACACGCCGACAAATCCACACATACACGTGTGTCACACGGTACCGGTGATAAGGAGCGGATTTAAGGGTGAGGCTTGAGACCACAAGAAACTCGCGAGAGGACCGAGTTCGAATGGTCGTGCTCCTCTTCTTCTACGAGAGGATCGCGTGTGTGTCTGTGTGCCGGAGAGATCGGGGGAGGAGGTCGCTAGGTGGGCGGAAAAGTGGTACCGGTTAGCGATCCGGGTCCCGGTGATCTTCCGAGGGAGTGACCTTCGACCTTCATCGACTTTTGGTGAAGTACTCGTGTGAGAGTCCGACGAGGTGCGACCGGAAGGACTGTGCCGGAAATATCTTACAATTAGAGGAGCTTTTTTTTACCTGTGTGTGCTTACGGCCCCCCGATAACGGTGTGCGGACACAGTGTTGCTTCTTTTCATCTCTTCCTCTTGTCCTTTTTCATCCCCGGGCCTACCTTTCTGCTCTGACCCGATCGGATTGGAAAGAAAAGCGAGTTCGAGTTCCCGGTGTCGATCGGGAAGTCGACCGACTTCCGATCGGAAGATTTTATTCTTTCGATTGAGCCAACATGGTGCAAACACCAGGAATACCATTGTGCGACGTCATCAAGTTTGATAAGATATCTCCCAGCATTCACCTCCAATTTGTTTTAAACGAGTGAAAACCTATTCTTGTTTACGCTGTTTTTTTCTAATTTTATTTATTTTTCTTCTATATTTATTCATGGTTCACAGTACTATATCAATATTTAAACAATTATTAGGTAACAGTCAATTAAATTAAATCTGCTTATTAAAAACCGATTTGCTTTCTTAATTTAAAAAATAAAAAAAAATTCTACTGTTAGTAAAACTTTAAAGTTTTATTTTTTGTTTTGATTTAACAGGAAAGCGAAGTAAAACTTTAGTTTTTTTTTACTTTCATTGAACTATAGAGTAAAACTATAAAAAAATAAAAATTCTACTGTTAGTACTTTAAAGTTTTTTTTGTTTGATTTAACAATAGAGCAAAATTATAAAATTCACCGTTGTACCTTGTGGTTGTAAGAGATATCATAATTTTTTCATATAATTAATGAGTTATTTCGATGAAAACTTAATCAAGAAATGGGAAAAACAATTTTTATTATTTATAAGCAAAGTTAATTCAACTGTTATCGTTTAAAGGGCTGAAGAATGAGATCAGTTTTTTTCTATGTGAACTATTTCTGCTTAGAAAATTTATTTTCAAAAAAATTGCAAATTTTTCCAGTAGATTCTTCACTTATTAGTGAATTTTTTATCTGTTGGATAAGAAAAAATTAATAACTTCAAATTTAAAGTTTAATGTTTTCTTTCTTTTTCTCTGTTGCTTCCTTCCTCACCTAGTACTATTCTCCATGATTCACGTTTCTATGTTTCTATGTTTTATTTCTTTTATTACTTAAAGTCCGCATGGTTTCCCAATATTCATTAAGTCCTAATAAACTCACGCTCGGATGCCTTCGCGTATTCTTCATGTTTCGTGTACGCTTGAAGAAACGAAAATATCGGACTTCTTGTAACGCGATACGTCGCTCTTTTTGGTCCGGTCACTAGTGCCGCTTCGTGCCTGTTCCATTTTGTATTCTTATCCGATTATGCAACCCCATCGCACTCTCTCGACTCTTCTTCGTGACTCCTCTCTTGTGATGCACGCATAACCGTCGCGTTAAGTAGTAGTGTCAGTGATATATCGCGACATCGTACCAACCTGCTTCGAGGTGAAGCGTGTTCGATAAAATGGATCTTTACTACCTTTGCAACGTCTTTCTATAACGTTTCAGTGAAATCAGGAAAGAGAAAAGCCGGCGGTTGTCTGCGACAAATCTAAAAATCATTAAATTTCACTTTACGAAACTACGAGACTGTAATATCAGTCAAAGTGAATTTTAATAACATTTGCCTTAGTTTTTGATATTAGGTTTTTTACTGATGAATGTCTGATTTCTCATTCGGTTCTTATGACAATGATTTTCTAACAATAATATTACGAACTAATTGGGTAATGGTATATAAAAGAAATATATGCGATTGTTAGATATTAAATGTGTCAGATCTCCGTTATTATTAATTTTTACAGATACTTTGACTAACCTGGAATTAAATTCTTGTTTTATAAATCTGTCGATAAACGAACTTTAAGTTACAAGTGGCTGAGACAAACAGCTTCTTGAGAAATAAGTTTTGGAAATATAAATAAATATCTATTTTTATATTTATTTTATAATATATTTATTATTTTTGTTTAGTTTTAAATAAATATTATTTAAACAAATGTTTTTAATTTAGAGATCAGTTAAAAAGATATATCGAGAATTGTGAAAAATGGCAACAAGCATGTTTCTTTAATATTTTTATCGCAAAATAATAAGCTCTGAACTTATGTAATTCACAGAAGAGAATTTTCATCAGATCTGAAACGTTTATACAATATTTTTCATTATTTAATATTATTATTTTGAAAAATGTGTATCTATTAAATTCGATTAAAAATAAGATTTACGCGTATGTTAGAATCTCAATTAATCGAGATAATAATTGACTGTAATTCTTTTTATATATTCGAAGAGAAATCTTTCTGAAAAACGTAAAAGGGATTGAAAAAAAAATTAATAGAAGAGATGTAACATTTTCTTGCATCAATCAACTGATATAGTCTAGATATAGACAGCTGTAGTTTCGTGAAGTGGACCCCGGACAACCGGGTGCGCCGAGATGTTCTAACCGATCGTTCCCCAGGGCCGCCCAGAACGTGCCGCCAGAAGTAGTCCGTCCGCCGCCGAACCAACAACAAGCCCCCGAAGGCAAACGACAGGAAGAAGAGGAACGGTCTTCCCCTCCCACCGAAGAAGAAAAAGAAGAAGAAGAAGCAGCAGCAGCAAGACATCAGGAGGAAACCCGTGAGTGCTACGGCATCAGTTTACCGCCAGTAGAGCCGAGAAGAAGAACCAAAGATGCCAGCCCCGAAGGCCCAGGAGGGAGAGGATCCCGATCCGACCCCATACCTCTTCGTCTCCCTCGAGCAGAAGAGGATCGATCAGACGAAACCTTACGACGCAAAGAAAGCATGCTGGGTGCCCGACGAGAAGGAGGGCTACCTCCTCGGCGAGATCAAAGCCACCAAGGGCGATGTCGTCAGCGTTGGCTTGCCTGGCGGCGAGGTGTGTAATACTTGCCATGTACAAATGCATTCCTGTGACTCGCTCTTCCGATTCCCATTATTCTAAAAAGTCACTAGATTGCTCGGAAAATAGCTGACAAGCGATCCCGATAGGACTCTATATTTGAGTAATTTTATTCTGTCTCTTTGCAACAGGGAGAATTAAAATTCATGAGAATAACAATGTGGCTCAGGTGTAACATTAAACAGTATGTGATTCTAAGAAGAGAAAATTGAAGTCGAAAAAATCAGCTATTATTTGGGCAATTTTTCTCTTTGAGATATCTAAAGCGTCTACGCGATTTTGTTAAACACTGAGTGTACGAAAGATACCGAGATTTGTTTGGTCAGATTAGCAAAAGTTATTTACCAACTTACTCGAAATTCCCGGATGCGATTAAAATTATATTAATGCTTTGAAGTATCTCTTTTCTGAATGAAATTATGCTTGCATCCCAGACTCCAACAAAAAAAATGGTATTGTTTGTCAAGCTGGAGTTGTACTCAGTGTTTCAACATCATTGAAATAACGATACACGATATCATTGTTTTACCTTTTAGATATTTCACATATGATAGAGACACAAAATAATATACTAATTAGTTAACTTTAATCCTGATTTAATATTTTTAATTGAACAATTATTTCAGAGATTATATTTTTTATATTTTACATTAGAAAATACAACACAGTCATAATATTAATCATCTATTTCTATTAATATGCTCAATTCAGATATTTTATATTATCACGTACGCTAGAATTTCAAAGGTAAATTTTAAGAGATGCTTTACTACTTTTACAATTGTTTCTATCTTTTCTAACAATAATTTATTAAATAGTACATACGTCAGATAATCATAATTTAACAAACAAACGATCAGTCGTGTCACATCGAAAGCATCATCGGTCTGCCCATACATCTTCCTCTTCTACTGTCCGACAGCGCTTTTTCTATTGTACAAATGCGTCTTCAGTCGGGAAATTTATTTCTAAACACTTCAATGCGCGATTTTACATTATTAATTATTATTTAGGCATTAAAAAATTCTTCGCATTTTACATAAATTTTATAACATGACAGATATCACAAAAAAAAATTAGCTAAGATATGAACTCAGATTATCAAATAAAGCTGTAAGTCAAGCTGTGTTATCTAAAAGAGACAAGTATAAAGACATCAATTACAAAATTGTTCGCTAGATTCCATTCTACCATCGCCTCTCTCTTTCTCGCTCTCTCGAACTAGACCCCGAAAGTGACGTAACAGTTTTCGCGAGCGCGATTACGCCGAAAATGCGTTCACGCGGGACATTCGCGTACATTCGAAGAAGAAGGCGTCAACAGCGAGAGTGCGTTCCGATTTCGCCGGATAAATTCGTTCGCTCGCATTTTTGGGGTGCTGAGGGGGCGACGGAAGGGGACGTCTGTTTACGGCACGGCGATTTCCATCGATCGCCATGGAAGGATCGAGACGCGATCCCTCCCTCCGCCTGGGCGATTTTTTAGCCGGCTTGACCGACCGGCTCCGAAAGGGAGACAGAAGGAGAGAGAGAGAGAGAGGGAGAGAGGGGATTCGCTGGCTTCTATATATATAAAAAGAAGGGAGAGGTACGGGGATCTCGCTGACGATCTATTTTCAGAGAACAGAAAACCGACCGCGAGTCGCCGCGGCCGCCGTCGTCGTCGACGATGGCGAGAACGACGACGACGACGACGTCGAGCTTATGACCTTCTGTCACCCAGTCGTCCGAAGGTGTAGGCTTTCTTTTCGGACGGAAATAAAATCCCTCTCGAGCTTGAGACCTGTCAAAAAGTGCATTACGTAAAAAAGCGGTTTTCTGCCACTGTTCTGAAAATATATAACGACGACCTGTCTTCGAAGCGACACGTTTTCCCGCTGGAATCTTTCTCTCGCTTACCGTAGTGATCTAAAGAGAACAAAAAAGTCAAAATAATGTCAATTTAACGTCGACCAAATATACGTTAATTCTTGGTTGGCCTTTTTGTTCTTCTTGGGGAGAAAGAGAGAGTTTACAATCGAGATTATTTTTAACTCAAAATGTAATTACATATTATATTTTCGTTTTAACAATCTAACTTTTTGGAATCTAATTCGAAATAGAATTGAATTTGTTTTGTCTGCAAAAAAGGGTACATGTGGCAATAGTAAAAAGCTTCAAGATACAAAAAATAAAAATACAGAACGAGCAGTAGCAGGAGTTTGTAACTTCTTAACGACAGTTTCGGTATCGTTGCGCAGGTGATAAAAAAGCTGCGCAAGAATACCGAAACTGGCGTTAAGGAGTTACAGAATCCCTCCTCAGATGTACATTAATAAAGTTAGCGAATGCGATAATTGATAAAATTCCTGAAGAAATTTGTAAATTTTTACATGGGAAATCCTAATTCTTTGAAATCTTGCGTAATTAATTTTACATTCATTCCACCTTGCAAATTCTTTCTTTGGAGAGTTTTCTTTTTGTCGATAGGTAAATCGAGAAATAAAGTTTTTAACAGTAAGTGAAAGGAAGACGTATGATTAATATGTATATAAAACTGCTCGATTATTTCCCACCAAATTTACACACATCATATTGATACTTTCGGACAGACTGTAATAATCTTACCTAACAAATCGAATAATTTCCAGCATTTTTAGATGCTTTCAGAATTTTTTTTCTTTAGGTACGTGATATTGTTTTAAAGGGAAAATTATATGCATAAAACATTTGCTAGATTTCTATATCATTTCATCCTTCTCTCTCTCTCTCTCTCTCTCTCTCTCTCTCTCTCTCTCTCTCTCTCTCTCTCTCTCTCTCTCTCTCGCATTCCGTGTTTGAAGGATAAATAAACCTCGCTGTACATTATTGATTATAACTTTCCACGGAGCACATTTCAAACGCGTGAATAATTTTGTTCGTAATTATTGTACCGCTCTGCTATTCTCGCTCCCGAGACAAACTCGTGAACAAACAGCCCCGATATCCGTATCCCCGCGTAACGCACGTCGATTACATAATGGTTCAGCAAACTCGTGTCACCACGCGCGTCGCCTCGTTACGACTGTAAGCCCAAACGCTATTGTTAGAATCGCCGTCGCTAGCGCCTGGCATAATAATAAGCCGAAACTATACTTCTCGAAACGCGGGTCAATGTATTTTTAGAACAGCAACCGAGCGCGAGGTCCGAGAAAAACGCTGCGAGAGAGAGAGAGAGAGAGAGAGAGAGAGAGAGAGAGAGAGAGAGAGAAATGAAGAGATAGAGGTGTCATTGATATCGCTGCCAAAAAACCTTTTTACGCAATGGAATCGTTAGGGGAAAATACTGCGTCTTTTTCTGCCTCTTATCGAGATTTTTAACACAGTTTCCCAAATATAAATTAACTATTTTCATAATTTTTTTTCCAACTCTAATAACGTACGAAAATTAACACATTAGGAATTAGACGGAATCCATTTTAATGTTTCCATTTAGCTATGTTCAAAAGTTCAAAATATCTGTGATAATAATATGGCTGTTAGATAATCATTTTACTTTGTTATTTTCTTATGTCATAATTAAATAACAAATCGATTTAATTACATTCATAAATTTAATAAAAATTACTTACTTTTTATCTGTTCAACAAAGCGCACTTTAAATGTTTGCTTTTATTCTTAAACTTCCTTTTAGCATATTGCAAATATTCCAGTTACAAGTACTATGTCTAATTTTAATTATTCCTATAGTTAAATCGTAAATTAAATACAATGTGAGTATATATTATTGATATGTAATTAAATTATTAAATGTATTATGTACATAGAAGAATAATATAGAAGGCGGAGGAAAAACTGTTTTATTTTATTAATGTATTGGAAAGATTTTTCAAACATTTCCATTTTATCAATTTCTATAATTGCTCATCAATTCAATTTAACCTTTTCTTTTATCTTTGTAAATCTATAAGATTTAGATATTTTGATTTTTTAAATTTAAGACAAAATACGCCTTTTCAATAAAGATAATACGCAAGTTCCAAAATATGTTCTCTATCTCTCGCTTTTAATTCCGAGAGATTGACAACATGATCGTTCGTTTGGTAAGTAACGACGGCAAGAGAAAAGAGGGAGAGAAAAAAAAAAGAAAATGCTCGTGCAGACGAAACAGTTCCGCAAGGACCAGCTGTCCCAAGTGAACCCGCCGAAATTCGAGAAAGCCGAAGACATGGCCGACCTGACCTACTTGAACGAGGCGTCGGTGTTGCACAATCTGAAGCAGCGTTACTACGCCAAACTAATCTACGTAAGTCGATTGTCGTGACCGTACGCCACTAACGGCCTCTTTCTTTCTCTTTGGGGCTCGACGATAGACCAAGGACTTCAAGAAGGACCAGCTGCAGCAGGTGAACCCGCCCAAGTATGAGAAAGCTGAAGACATGTCCAATCTGACCTACCTCAACGATGCTTCGGTCCTCCACAACTTGAAGCAACGTTACTACGCCAAGCTCATCTACGTAAGGCTCATCTTCGCTCGCAATGGGGAGATGCTCGCACCCTTCTTTTGAGGAGGGCTTTGTCTGGCTTTTTCTGGCCTCGAGTGTCCCTCTTCTACTTGCGAGCTGCCGTAGAACTTTCCCTGTGTCTCGAAGGACCGGTTCGTCGCTCAAAACGCCAGGACGCGTCTCGCGACGTCCCGATGGATCCTTCGACTTCACATTCCGTTTGTCATCCAGCACGGATCTTGTGCAGGAGCGTCGTCATAAAGCAGGACAATCCGTCACGACGTTTCCTGGTGTCTCCATATTTTTTTTATCGACCCTTCTCCCGTTCAAACGAGAATCTTTTGTCCGTTCGGTGTTTTCGCCACCAGAGAATGCATGATTTTTTTTGTATTTATTTCTTTTTATTTTTAATGAGAGGATGACGCCGTCGTTAAAGCACCATGACGTGCTGCGACGTCTCCTTGGTTTTTATTGATTTTTTTATCACTTTGACTTTTGTATTTACTCTAGACTTCTGTCTGGAGATGCATGATTTTTTTCCTTTTACTTTTAAAAGAATGAGAGAATTGTCGCGCAAAGCACAATGACGTGCCGCGACGTTCTATGATTTTTTTTCACGTTTGCGAAAGTTACCCTTTCCCTTTCGGATTGGTAACTTTCGATCAGTGAGAGCGATCACTTTGTGTTGGAAAAATGCCCAGCAAGGAATATTTTATACTTTGCCATTTTCTCGTCCTTCACCGCAGAATGCTCATTATTTCGGTTTAAATTTCCACAACATTCTCTTCGTTTTAATTCGCACAAGATGTGCAATCGATTCTTCTTCAATCATTCTATGTTTGTTTCCTGAATGTTACGTCCATTGTATTTAATTGAGTGCGCCCCAGAATCCACGTGCTCACAAAGTGGAGATCCCGAAGGATACTCTCGTTTCGAGACACGAGTCGCATCCATCACGATGGGAGACGGGCTGTTTCTGCATCGGCATTCAACTTCTGTTTTCTTTTGTGTTTATATACATATATAATATGTACGTTTTGTCGATGGCTACGTTTCGATATTCACTGCCAGTACTAAAAATCTATAATATACGTGATGTAAACTATAAACTTTCAGTACTCGCAGTGAATATCGAAATACAGCCGATGTCGTCGATATTGCTGGATTATTTCGTCATATTAATGTAACGAATTAATATTTGTATAATGAGTTACAGTAAATATAATTAAATTATATTTGCTAATTTTCTTTTGCACTTAAAAAAATTTTATGAGTTTTATAAATAATATTGATTTATATATAATAATTTTTGTGGAAGTTTGGACAAAGAAATAATCAGGCACTATCGACGATGTATTTTACAGACAAATTTCAGCTATTTGAAATTTGAGATATTATGTTATTACGAATAATTTCATATATTATATAATATTATACGATTTAATTGGAGAAAAGGGTTTTCTCTAGAATTATAATATTCAAAACTATAAAAAAAATCTATGATTTTATTTTATTCATTATAATTCATTATATTTGTTATAATTGAAGAAATCATAATTAGAAGTCTATAACATTTAAATTTTACCCTTTCATATTGTATTCGTAAGTCACGTTGATTGTGCGTGATATATAATCCTCTTTATCGAGTTCAGGAAGCTCGAATAACTGGAATCTGTCTGCAATTTCTTGTACACGTTATCATTGGATCTCGTCCAACGAGACAGATCGCACGAAAACCGAGAACCGAGAAATGTTTTGTCTTGGCGAACCGCAAAGACCGGCCAAGTCACGGAACGTTACTCGAAGCCTCGACTCGATCGATCTTTAAATCATCTTTAAATCGTTTACCTTTCCAGACCTATTCCGGCCTGTTCTGCGTGGCTATTAATCCCTACAAAAGATTCCCCGTGTACACCCATAGATGCGCCAAATTGTACCGCGGCAAGAGGCGTAGCGAGGTGCCGCCGCACATTTTCGCCATTTCTGATGGAGCCTACGTCAACATGCTCACCAGTACGTAAAAAGCCATAATTATGAAACAGTATTAATTACAATGCAACATTACAATACCATTGAGAAAAATTGTTCACTTTCGAAAAAATCTAAACATTTAATTTGATTATTATAATAACAATTAAACTACAATAATTTTTCTTAATTAAATGGATTATTACATAGAGCAGTCATGTTCTTTTTTTTTTAGAGGAGATATTGATTTGTAAGAGACACGATTTTTTGTTGATTTTTATGTCATTTTATGTAAAATCTGTGCATCTCTCATTCCCGACAGACAGCGAGAACCAATCTATGTTGATCACCGGTGAGTCTGGTGCCGGAAAGACTGAGAATACGAAGAAGGTAATCGCGTACTTCGCCACCGTCGGCGCCTCGACCAAAAAAGAAAAGGAAGACACAGGAAGTCAGAAGAAGGGCTCTCTGGAGGACCAGGTCGTCCAGACCAACCCTGTCCTGGAGGCCTTTGGTAACGCCAAGACCGTCCGTAACGATAACTCCTCTCGTTTCGTAAGTGTTTCTATTTTAACGCGCTTCATATATGAAGCGTTCAATAGGATAAAATAGCCATGGCATTACTATATTTGATCGAGATAAATAATTGCGGGGAAGTCCAATAACGATTCAAGAGACCTAAATGAAATAGAAAACAGCTAGTTGCAAAATTATTGTAGATCTCTTAATTTATAATTATATTAAAGTAATTTATATATTAATATAAAAATTACTATATAAATTAATATGTTATTATAATTGTATAATTATGCGCAATTACTATTTTATTATTTTGATACTATTATTTTAATTTTGTTATACCAGATTTTTTGTCGCATCTATTTCAATCCAAGAATGTAGGAACACTTGGTTAGAAATAGAAAATGTTGTTTACGACGACAGATCGTCGACCGTGTCCGAAAGCTTATATATAATAGTCAAAAAATCGCTCGTTTAATCAGATGGATTAATTGTGCTTCCGTTTCATCTCGAACAGGGTAAATTTATCCGTATTCACTTCGGTCCTTCTGGAAAGCTGGCCGGTGCCGATATCGAGACATGTGAGTATCTCACACGACATATTTTCGAATTGCGACGACTCATATCCCGGAAAAAGAAATCGTCACGCACGTTGTTAATTTTACGCAATTAATCACGTCCGGCGTTTTAGTAGTCACGTCAAGGTGACGGAAGGCGAACGCGTTTATTATCGTCGCGACGCAAACGCGCGCCTCTGAGAGGCGCAGTTGGCGTCGATTCGCGATTTACACCGTCCGCCGTTCTTCAATTGCGCCCGGTTATTTTTGCAACCGCTCCATTTCGTACCGTTTGGCTTAAAATCCGCTCGCGTCATCGTCGTGATTCTCTTGCTCAATCTTTGCGCTATAAACGACAATGTATGCGCGACGCCGTCTTTTTTCGCACGATTATTTCTTCGCTGTAAGAAGAAATTATTTCATTCAATTATCAACAAGCACCATTAGTTTTTATTTAAAAAACTATATACTTGTATGCAAAACTGATTTTTTAATTATTACAGTCTTAATTAAAATTTGCTCTTTTCATATTTTTACAAGAAATGGATATTATATATTCTTTTTTTTGTGGATATTTGTGAATCTTTTTGTAGAACTTTTTCTACAGACGTCAAATATATTATGCTTCTTCATGTAAAGTATATATTTAAAATAATATTCTTCTTTCCATAGATCTGCTGGAGAAGGCTCGTGTCATCTCTCAACAAACCCTCGAGCGTTCTTACCACATCTTCTATCAGATAATGTCCGGATCAGTCAAGGGACTGAAGGGTAAGATCATTAATATTCCGCGAGAAAGAAAATTAAATCCAAACAGGATTCGCGCATCGATTATATTCTCGTCCTAGGATCATAATTGACAAATTATTGCTACCTCGAGAAAAATGAAAAATTAACACAATTATTTATACATGAGAAATTGCACATATTGTGCAATATCAATAGTAAAACAACAATATTATCAATAAAAAAATGAATTGTTTTTGCTAGATTAAATGTAGATATATATGATTAACCATCCTCCAGGCAGAGATAATACATTAATTTTCTCGAGGTAGCGATTATTTTCCGGAGCGTTTGCGACTATTCTCGCTGATAACGAGATCAGATCGGGAAGATGAGACAGGTGCTGCGGAGCTTAGAAGATAAGAAAGGTTTCGCGCGTGAATGATCCGGGGGTGTAATCGCCCGGAGGGTCGCCCTCTTTCCTTCCCGCGCGTCAGCAAAGTTTCTCACTGTCGAATTATCCTCATTCCACACAGCCATGTGTCTCCTATCGGACAACGTCCAGGATTACTACTTCGTATCTCAGGGCAAGACAACGATCCCGAACGTCGACGACGGCGAGGAGTGTCTGCTGACCGACGTAAGGACCTGACGATGACGATTATCGCAGGATTCTCATGTTTACCTTTACTATCCTTGTATGAAACCTTAGACTCGGTTGCTGGCTACAGTTGGCGGTTTTCTTGGATTAACTGTATATCACGTTCCCTGGAGGAATTGTAGCGGGCAATACATAACGCCTTCAGAACGGGGTATTGTGGGAGAAACGTATCTATCGAGGTCGATTTTCTCGATCGGATTTTGGATGATGTGATTTAACATTCACTGGTAGTTTTATATTGCGTTTACTGTTGACGTTGATTTTTATTAATAATTTTAAATGGAAAAAAATCTAATCACACTTGGTTATGAATAGCTTCGAAGTAAAGAAATGTGCAAGATTTTGACAAGCTTGCAAAATTCTAATCGATAAAGAAAGATTTTAAATCAAGGAATTTATAATTTTGAAATAAATTCAATTTTTTAAATTAAAGTTTTCTAATTTTAAATTAGATATAATTTTTAAAAAATTAGATTAGATATAATTAAATTAAAATCTAATGTTGCTGAAGAAAATTTAAATTAAAGAAATCCTTATTCGATTGAAATAAGTTTTATTTAAGATTACTTGGCTTTATTTTCTCTGAAGAAAGATTGAACAAAATTATTATTATTAAATAGAAATTCGACAATAGGTACGTATCTCTCGTAGAATAGCGTGTACAGTAGTATAATAGATCTCTCCGGCGTGAGAGAAAGAGCTGGGACCCATTGTATATAATTTTATCCTCCTAGCAAGGCGTAATCCGCAAAAGGAGTAGCGGTATTTTGCAGAGCTATACCGTAGAAACGTATTTTTAATGTAGTATTCTGAGTACCAAACGTTGACATCGTGGACGAAGAAACTATTTCAAAACTGGTGTCCAAATTTCAGAAACTTTTATTTCCTGAAAATCCGATAAAGTACACTCATAAAATTGACGAGGAATTTAGAACAGAATATTTTTCAGAAATGTATAATTAGAAATAAAGGCAGACTTTGAAAGTTCTAAAAAAGTTTTTTTTATCTAAATTTAATTGATTTTATTATTAGAATATCGCAGTATGAATTCATAATGTAAATAAATAAATAAATAGTAACATTGTTTGAAGAGGATGCAGGCATTTTGATAGTTTCTTCGTCGAGCTGATGAACCCCTGATGACCACAGGTGGCACCTCTTTGATGTTGCCTCCTCCCCAGCAGTGTTTCCTTCAATTTGACACAGAGAGAACCCGCGGACTCGCAAAGGTTCATAGATACCCTGTAGATACGACCCCCCTTTAGGTAGTACGATGGAAAGCCACCAGGAAACATGGCCCGCCATCGATTGTTTTAACCACCCGCATGTTTTCTTTCTTTCTATCCGGTCACCCTGTAGAGATGTGTCTGCTGTCCAACAACATCACCGACTACTACTTTGTATCGCAAGGCAAGACGACGATTCCCGGCCTCGATGACGGCGAAGAGCTTTTGGTTACCGATGTAAGTGCAACGACCTGGACCAGCCGGCGTCAGTGATCGCGCCAGCAAAAGATATTCCTTTGAGATAAGAGGAATTTAATGGATTTTTAAAAGTTATCACTTTTTGTTTAAACTTTTTATATTATTTATAAAGAATTATTTAACACATTCTTAATAATATCTTCACATTTTTTTTTACGTGTCGTTGTATTTTATCAGATTTCTCATGCTCTTCTGTAAAAGAAAACAGTTTTTTAAGTTATTTATCTATATGTTAATCATGTCTGTTTCTGAAATTGGTATAGTTACGTCAGTTTCACTTGCACACAAATCTCTCTTTTTGAAGCTCGCTGGTCCAATTCTCTAAGCACTAGCTTCTCTGTGTACGTAATTGTCGCCTTCCCATATAGCGACCGCTTCCGGAAAAGTGTCATCGCTCATTGAATACTACGCCGAGTGACGATCCTTTTCCGTACACTTTGAATTTTTGTGTCGGCTTCTACTTACATATCCTGTAATTTGTTACACAAAGATGTTTATCTGTGCTATTATCTCTTCTTACGTGCTATCTGTACTTTTTTCAATGTTTCTCTCCCTCTCTTTCTCTCTTTCTTTCTCTGTCTCTTTCTCTTCGCTCTTTTCATTGCAGCTCTTCAATGCGCCACGTGATTAACCGGACATATTCTTACAGCATCATATGCGGACATCTGTATATCACTATAACTTCTCACCTTCTTTTCTCTGTCTTTTTTTTCTCTTCTCTTCTTCTCTATCGCACTATCATTTTTTTTCAGCGAGTACTCGCCGCCAATAACTTGCTATTGTTTTTTTCTGTTGCGAGCATCGACGACACAAGTCACTTTTCGACCCAAAGTATCCAAATTCATTCTATCTGTTGTTTCTATAAGTAATTATTGACCGATTTAATCGTTAGTAAAATTATTCGCTACTTATTTCGTAATAATTTACGAAAATCAAAACTTAGAATTAGACTTAGAATGTCGACGATGGTCACGATCGCTCGCTTGCCGATCACGAAATCGAGCGTCGATAGAGAAAAATGAACGAACTAATACAGAAATGACCATGCTGAGCAACCGAATCGGCGACTACTGGTACATTAGCCAGGGTAAAACCAGAATTCCGGGAGTCAACGACGGCGAAGATATGGAAGCAACGGACGTAAGTCCAGCCCCAGGGTGTTTTCGAGCCTCGGCGAAATTCAGACTCCCTTGTGTTTTCTTATGAAATTGTTTAACAATATTAACTCGTATTAGATCCATTTCTTATTGCCGAAGAAATATATTAAAAATCTTAGTGAGAGAAAGAGATAACTGTGATTATACTGTTCAAAAACGATTGAAATCGATTATTTTAATTGTTACATAATTAATTTACAAAGCTGCAGTATTTAAAAATAATTAAACATTAATTTTTTTAATTCGGATAGCTTAATTTTAAACTTTAATGTAGCTTATGTAGATAAAAATTATTCGTCTGCTTTCCGTATCATGGAACGAGCAAGGTGATGCTGAAGTTTGGCCGAGGATTCGCCACCCCCCTCGCTCCCCGCCTGCGATAGCTGCCTGCCGCCGCAATCGGGGCGCGGGGAGATTGGGAGCGCGAGACTTTCTCACACTGAAGAAATCTTCTCTTCCAAGGAACTTATCGCCCCCGTTTACCCGCTCCCCGATATGCCCATCTCACTATTACCGCCCGACCCGTATATGCCAGGCTGTTGAAAAAGCGCGCTCGCAAATGTCGTAGCAATCTCTTCGTCTTTTTCCGCTCTTTCAAGACTCAATCGTCATCCAAAAAAATCTTTTTTGTTAAATGGAAAAATTCCAAGAATTCTTTAAACCCCAAAGCTATAATCTTAATAACAAAAGCAAAAGATATATTTTTAAATTTGGAATAATGTTAAATAAGAAAGTTTTTTATTATAAAATCATGAGAGAGTTATTTCTTTTAAATTACTATCCAAAGTTTTTAAAAGAACTATCGTGTTATTTGAGAAAAGATATTTTCTAAAGAAACATTTCTCTAGAAAATATGTTGTGTTATTAAATATATAAAAATCCAAGACTCTTAAATCTTTAAGAATCTTTTTGGAGAAGATATAGTCGAAGGCTTTTCTCTCGCGATGGATCTTTGAGTCTCAGAAATTGACAGCACAATTGATTTGACGATCAACTCTTGGCGTTGCAAGTCGACGACCGCTGATTGACCAAGGATGGATCGAGAGCCAGATTGCGAGGATTCTCAGAAACGAGATTGAGACTGAAACAAATTCTTAAACTGCAACTTTATTTTCCGAAATGTTTCACAGATATGTGTTACTTGTCCAACAACATATACGACTATGTCAACGTGTCCCAAGGAAAAATCACGATCCCCAACGTCGACGATGGCGAGGAATGTTTGCTGACGGACGTAAGTCCTTAGATATCACCCTGGTTGTAAAAAAGATGCCCCTCTTTCGCCCCTGTAAAAGTTCGATCCCGTATCTTTAGATCATATGGATTATATAAATTCATTCATCTACTCAGCGACGTCGATCAAGATGTCTGAATATTTAATTAATAGATAAAAAAATAATAGTCATAATGAAACTTAATAATAAAACGATAAGGATTTGTTAGTATTGACAAGATAAATTTTTGTTTTGAGTTTTTGAAGATTGACGTTGTTGTTGTTTTTCTGCCCCAGATATTGGTTTATACAAATGCGGACGATAATGAGCAACAATATATTTTTAGAAATTACTGTAAGATTATTAGTCTTTTAAGGTTTAATAATTTTTTTTATTATTTAATTGTTTTTAAATTAAATTAATAACATTAATTTAATATATTTAACCTTAATTTAATATGTTTAATATTGTTTTTGATATTTTTTATCTTTTATTTTTTGATGCAAAAATATCAAAGTAAACAGATTGGAAATATTTATTTTAATTCATTAATTGATTTGGATACTTAAACAAGTCTAAAAATTTGATGAAATTGATGTTATATTTTTAACACAAAATTAGTATCTTTCGTATAAACTCGTTACTTAATATAACTTTACTTTTATTACACGTTCTTTATATTAATAATTTTTATAAACAGAGTTTTAATGTTATTTAGAAATTTGAAATTAAAAATATAAAATCAAATTACATATTACGTATGTATGTAATCAATTTTTTATAGATGGATTGTTGTTGCATTATCGATTTCTGCGCAACTACTATGTACAATATTTTCGAGTTCTCTTCTGGTAGTAGTATTGCCCCTTCCCCCTTCCCCCCCCTTTGTTACCCTACTCCAGTTATTTAACTTGGAGCAATTTAAGAAGTCTTAAAAGAAGTTCTCTACCATCTCGATTTCGATCAGAGATTCAGCATTATTTCGAATATCATGTCCCAGTAGTTTGCAACTCCGTAGTAGTTGACTCCTCCGCCCCTTCCCTTTCTACAGTAGTTACTGCTCCTGTGAGAAGTTCCGTTTTCACACAGGTTGAAGTTGAACTTTGATAGATTTGATTAGAGACGCAGCTCGAGCAAGCGTTTCTTCATCGATCGAGTGCGACGTTAAATTTCGTGAAGAAGATCCAAGCTGCCCCTCAAAGAAACGAGGGGGTTGGAACCAAAATCGCGAGGAATCGTTCAGGCTGACCCTGAAAACTTCTTTACCACAAAGAAGGCAGTTTGCGACGAGTGCGATCTAGAGATCAAGCTCGCAATTTTGTCTTCTTCTTCGTATTTTCTTCTTCTTCTTCTTCTTACTCTTTTTCTAGCACTTCGTGATCTTGAGAGATTACGTAGGCGGTGTTAATTCGCGTTGACACCCGGAGCTTAAAGAAAAGAAGCTATCGCCACGTAACACGAGCTTCGCTTCCGCTTTTCGGCTATTGCTGCAAAAACGAGCTTCGCTTCTGGTCGGTTTCACCAACATCAGTCGACTTTCTTTCAAAATTATACAACTGGAAATAAACGAGGAAGCGATTGATTCGCGATTAAAGTTGAATTTTTACGATCGATTAATTTTAATCCTGGTTCAATTAGTTAAGAATTAATTGATCTACGATTGCAATAATTGATAGTCGTCAAATTCAAGAGCTTAAAAAAATAAAGTTACAAAATTAGAGAATGTTTTGGAAACATTCTTATACAATTTGTCAGAATTTCCATTTTTTTTAAACAAAAATAAGTTATTCAATTGCTCGTAAAATAATTTAATTTTAATTGACACTGTGGTGAAACCGAGCTTTACGCTACGCTGACTTTCTTTCTCTTTCTCTTTTTTTTCTTATACAGCTTCCACGTACATAGCCGAACGATTTATAACATAAGTTATATTGATAGTTCATTGTGCTTGGGAGCGTTTGTGTTGTCCTTGTTCTTCCACTAATCCTCGCTCATATAATAGGGGGAGTCCGGGAGACTTGACCATAGAGGAGAGTTGAACCACTTCAAATATCTCGTTCAAATTTTGAACAAAGAGCTCAATCCGAACACGTGACAATATGACGCTTGGTAGTGCGTTTCGACTGTGATTGAGACAAACGTGTTTTAACGTGCTCGGATTGAGCTCTTTTGTTCAAAATTTGAACGAGATATTTGAAGTGGTTCAACTCTCTTCTATGGTCAAGTTTCCCGGACTCCCCCTACATGCAAGTTTATCGAAATTGATAACGAGAATCATCAGAGGAGTGATTAGGGATCGTCGTTCTTTTTTCCGATGATCCCTTTTCTGAATTTGAATCGCAAATGAACAATTATATAGTATTATTAATTATATCCCAGGATCTCTGAATTCGCCAATAAATGTATCGCTCGGTTTTTCGTCTCTGATAAAATGACACAGAATTCTAAACGACAAAAGACGTGTAAAATATGTCTGAAAAATTTATAACGTTTTTCGCGAATCAACTCCTCGTAATTAGAACAATCTCTGACGCGAGAACATCGGCAAGACGACGGTTTAACGGGGCTTTTTTTCGATAACAGCAAGCTTTCGACGTGCTGGGCTTCACCCAGGAAGAGAAGGATAACATCTACAAGATCACCGCGGCCGTCATGCACATGGGTGGCATGAAATTCAAGCAAAGGGGTCGTGAGGAACAAGCTGAAGCTGATGGCACTGAAGTACGTACCTTTGTATTACTGGAGAACTACTTGAACTACTAGAGACCGTAATTATCATTAACATAACGATTTAATAGGTTTTTATTTATTTTTCTTCTTTTTTTTATAGAAAGTAATTTTCTAATTAAGAAGACTAATCCAAACCAACACCCTGTAGAGCCACGAAGTCATTTTTCCTCAAATTTTTAAATATACCGTTTTTATCCCAAGAAAGATTCTAAAACAATTTCTGTAATTTAGAACGTTTCTAAACATTTTTTGGGATTCTCTTCTCGATGCTTTAAGCAGAAAAAATCAAAACATGTATGGGCGCGTAATCGATTTTCCCAAACTACATTTTCACACAATTATAGATATCCCAACATTTCTTTTTCTTATAGTACCTATATATGCTGAAATATGTGTTTTTCTTCAATCAAAAGTTACAGGCATTGAAATATATTTTCATCAAAACGCTATCGTCATTTCGTTGTTCTTTTGGCGTAATGAGAAGAAATACTCGCTACAAAAAAAAATCATGTTTTGCACTTCAGGAAGGTGAGCGCGTGGCTAAACTGCTTGGCTGCGACTGTGCCGATCTTTACAAGAACTTGCTGAAGCCAAGGATCAAGGTCGGTAACGAGTTCGTCACCCAGGGTCGTAACAAGGATCAAGTAGCCTATTCCGTGGGCGCCATGTCGAAGGCGATGTTCGACAGGCTGTTCAAGTGGCTGGTGAAGAAGTGTAACGAGACCCTGGACACCAAGCAGAAGAGGCAGCACTTCATCGGTGTGCTGGATATCGCCGGTTTCGAGATCTTCGACGTAAGTTTTCCCCGAGCCGCGATTCACAAATATATAGACACACATATATGCATATATGCTACGTGATCGTCGACGATTTTTGCCCAAAATTCTCGCAAAAATTTCAATAATTTACATTCCGTTATCTTGTCGTCAATTAGACTTTTTGAATAATTAAAAAATTAATAATTCGTCTTATACAAGGTACCCTAAAAAATTTTGTATAATGACAAAACAGTATTTTCTATCTATATTTTACACAAGTTAAAAAACGCAAATTGCAGTTAAAGATAAACAATTCTTGCAAACTAAGTTTTACGAGTGCAAATTTAATTTCAGGTGAATTTTAATTGATCAAATTTATTTGCATTTTAATTGTCTAAATATTTAATATCAAAAATTACCAGAAAGAATTTTTTTACCATTATTATAGAGTTTTTTCGGTGGTCTCTGTATAATATAAAAAAAAAAGAATTATAAGATACAGAAAGTAAATGCTTGCGAAGCTTTCGAATCGTCGACGTGAACGAAAATATAATCGAATACACGGAAGAAGAAGAAACCGAGGGTGCGAAGAACTTTTCGCACTTTCGTCCCATACTTCACTTTTCCCCACGACGAAGTAAAACAGGAAAGAAAGATACTCAAAATCGAGCGTGACGAGAAGTGAATCGTGATTCACGAGGCGTCTCACGAACTCCTCCGGTCGAACGAGTCGCCGAGAAATCTTCTTTGAAAGCCCGTAATCATATATCTCATTACCCCGGTATCTCGCAGTATAATGGGTTCGAGCAGCTCTGCATCAACTTTACCAACGAGAAGTTGCAGCAGTTCTTTAATCATCACATGTTCGTCCTCGAGCAAGAGGAGTACAAGAAGGAGGGCATCGTCTGGCAATTCATTGACTTTGGCATGGACTTGCTAGCTTGTATCGAGTTGATCGAGAAGGTGAACGATCGATCCGCCCTCCACTCTTTCGTTTTTTTGATCTCCCTAGGAGGTCTATAGATCTTTTTTAGGTCCCGCACGTTAATCTTGTCGTTAATCTCGATGAAGTATGAATTTCTCCAAAGGATTGATTTAGATCTTCATAGACTGTATTCCTCTCCTTAGATATGTATCATCGTCCCTTGGAGGTTGCCATAAACCTTCATAAACGTAAACTTAGACCTTAGTTAGACCCCTGAATGAATTTGTATCCTAAATGGGAGAATTTTATTTTTATTGAGTAATTTCATCAATGATTCCTTAATTGTCCTATTTGGGATATTGTGAAATTCAACTGGATATTGTGAGTTTTGGACTCCGTTGATCTCCTGAATGATTCCGTACTGCCCTGAACAAACTGTGAATTTTTATTAGATGTCATGAGTAATTTGTATTAATATTCTCACAATTTTATTATTTATGATATTATCAATTAACATAAAAAAAGCAAAGGGAGAAAATTAATATAATTTTAGTTTTAATATAATTAATTATAAATTATTGTATTATTTGTTTTCCTGAGAAGCGCATGATTTCGAAAAATCCCTCTTCGATTGCCCCGAATATTTCTGCACGCCTCCATAGAAGTAGCGGAATTTCTCTGATTAGATAGGGATCCTTTTATCGAGAATGCCCTTAGATGCTCTTAGATTCCCCGACGAACGCTCATTCGCTCTATCTGGTTCAAAGTGGGACAGCGTGCAGGTAAAGGAATAATTTTTTTCGTTCGTCGAAGGGACATTTATTGTCATCATTATCACCATCGAAACAGTGGACTTCACGTAGAGTAAACATGACGTAGAGATGATTAACCACTCGTCTATACCCTGCCCCCCCTTTTTTTAAATTACGTACGTTTAATTACGTACGTTTAACTGTCCATTTAGCAAACAGGACGGTCAGGATCGTGCAGCACTGTGTCACCCTTTTACGGTGGTTTTCCTATTGATGTAATTGACAGAGTTGGTAACGGCAGTAGTTGTTGGCCGTAGACTAATACTGTTAGACCCTGTATATTTAGCATTCATATAGACATCTGGTCACAGACACGAGAACTAACAAAAGTTCAAAACTAAAATCGTACACGGATATATTTGTATTTATTATACAGATTAAATGTATTTATTGTTTTATTGTTTGTCTATGATCCGACGTCTTATATACTATCTGAAAAAATCTACAAATTGTCCAGATTATTAACAATATTTCGACAAAAAAGATCGGATGAATACATAAGATACATTTTTAATTGACTTTAAATTTAGCATAATTTCGTATTTTTGAATTTTGTTTAATATTCCGTGTTCTGTTTTACGAATGAATCGACCAATATCCTGGACACGAATCGAGACACTGGCTACGTTTACACCCAGCGACCTGATCGCGGCCTGACCTATATTGTGACCCGAAGTAGGTCTAGTCATCAGGCCGGTTTTCACATGCAATGATTGGTGGCGCCAGGCCGCGCCAGTCGACTAACGCCAGTAAAAATGCAAGTGTAAACACTTGATACAAACTGGCGCTAGTAATGTGGCGTTTACTGGCGGCTATTGGCCAAAGCATATAACCTCAAATTCTGAGGTTATATGCTTGCTGTCATTTACTGTGTGTTTAATAAATGTTAAATATTTTTCATATTATACGCCAATTACTGTGTAAATACTTGTGAGTTTGCTAGTCGGTTCTGGCGCCAATGAATGCCAGTCAGTTGGCGCCACTAATCATTGCGTGTGAAAACCGGGCTTTACACCGAAAGAAACCTAAAAATTGACGGGATCGTATTTGGGATCGCCCTGAATTGCAGCAAATCCGAACAAGCAAATAAAGGACGCGTCGCGCTTGATCGCGCGTTTACATAGCAAATGATAACGGCCTATTTCAGGTCGGGTCACTAAAATACGCGGCCTGACCTGAAGCCAGGTCCGGTCGCTTATCAACTGTTTACAGCAGGCGGGCTAAATAATTTAGGTCGAATTTGAGGTACAGGCCGCGGCCTAATTTCAGGGTGTAAACGTAGCCACTGGAACATTCTCTGACATGATAAGTTTGAACCCTGAAAGAACGACCTCGTGCTAGGTCGCGATGCGATTGATACCAATCCGTCCCAGCAATAAACGGTGCGCTACACCACCGATTTCGTATTAAGTGCTCTGTAAGAAAATTCCTTCTAATGAGACTTTGATCAGCCCGAAGTTTCGAGTCGATCGACAATAGAATTTGAATTTGTTTTTTTATCAATTTTACAATAATCTTACAATTAGTAGAAAAAAATAAATAATATAATATTAATTAAATGATAGAATTATACCCTATCTTAAATCTTGGTGAAGAAGATTATTCTTTTAATGTGTGTTATCAGTTACATCAGAAAACAGTTTTATCAAGAATATTTTTACGTACGTTAAAACCGTCTTGAAACTTCGGGTAATTTTATAATTCCAACCGTGTGTAAGAAATTCCTTAAAAGAAACAGGACACAAAAGAAACACGAAAGCTAAAGAAAAGTGTTAGAAGGAAAAAAGAAAGAGAAAATACGCATGCCTGTTTCTTGCTCTTGAACAGTTCAACAGCTTCGAACAGCTCTGCATCAACTTCACCAACGAGAAGCTGCAGCAGTTCTTCAACCATCACATGTTCGTCCTCGAACAAGAAGAGTATACAAAGGAGGGCATTGAGTGGGCCTTCATAGATTTTGGCATGGACCTGCTCGCATGTATCGATCTGATCGAGAAGGTACATTAAGACGGATCGATCGATTCCTGGCTGGTAAAAACCCAGACAGACGGGCACGGCCGGAAGCAGAAAAGAACGAAGTAGCTCAAGGCTGAATAACGAACGAATAACGTGATACGAGAATTGAAATAGTTACTAAGCACGCGGATATCCCTGACGATTTATCACGGATCAGAGGACATTGCTACTCTAACGCTTACCCCCTAAAAACAAAGTGATCGTCCACTGTTTTCTTATCGTTAATCATTTATATTCATCCCTGATTCTACTCTCTCCTTTCTTTCTTTTTGTATCATTTTTGGATCCTGCAGTTTCGGTCGCACGTAGCGCTTTCGAGAAGCAAGCATTCCTATCGTATTCCGCTTAGGCTAGTTCTACTTTCTTCCTCTACGTCAAAGGCAAAATTTTATCAAAAATATTAATGCCGAAATCTTGTACAGTCTAATTTTTGCCGAGGAATATATTGATTTTGAATTAAAAGGAAGTATAATTGGTTTGCGTAAACATATTTTTTATTACTCATATAGTTTTGTGAGAAATTATGAGAATTTCTCATCAAATATCATAAGAATTCGATTTTAAAAATAAGAATTATGTCATTGAAAACGAGTAAAAAAACGAGAAAATTTACTTGATTTATTTGAAAAATTTATTTATAGATTAAAATCAAATGTGACAATCTTCCGAGTAATACATTTTGTTCTTTCTCAAATATCAAAATTTAAAAAAAAAATTAGAAATGTCAGACTCAACACACATATGACACACTTATTTGATTCTGTATTTCTGTCGGAGTATTTGTGTCACTGATAATGATTTTTGTCTCTTTCTCTCTCT
>NW_020220443.1:53585-84527 GCF_003070985.1 Temnothorax curvispinosus | reverse complement strand
TCTCTCTCTCTCTCTCTCTCTCTCTCTCTCTCTCTCTCTCTCTCTCTCTCTCTCTCTTTTTCTCTCTTTCTTCTTCCTCCACTTCATTCTGTTCGGCTATCTACCCCATTTCTGTCCCCATTCTCGTTCCCACGTCTACGCAAATGCAAATGCAAAAAAATGGCAGTACAACGGCTTTGAGCAACTCTGCATCAACTTCACCAACGAGAAATTGCAGCAGTTCTTCAACCACCATATGTTCGTTCTCGAGCAAGAGGAGTACAAGAAGGAGGGCATCGATTGGGTGTTCATTGATTTCGGCATGGACTTGCTAGCTTGTATCGAGCTGATCGAGAAGGTATTGTCAGTTATTCCGAATCCAAGGTTTGAAACACATCGATCCGGCACCCTGGGAGTTGATCGACCCCACGGACGACGAACGAGCGAGACATCGAGCGAGCTTGAGCGAACCGATTTCCGGAAACTTCGCAAGAATTATAAGCTATCAGTGTTGCTTTCCCCGGTTAATGTTAACCGGGTTTATGTCTCTATTGTAATCTCTCCGGCTCTTCAAGGATGACGAAGACGCCGATCGCAAGTCTTCCGAAGGTACTTAATACGGGTACCTGAGCCACTCTTTCCCTTTCTTTGCCCCCTGATGATGTTCCGTCACATCCCCAACGGCACTAATATCGTGCCCGTGAAACATTTCCACGAAATCGTTCAACGGATTGAGCGACAATCAAGCATCATTGTCTTCGACGATCCACCGCGCGGGTCCGGTTCGTAATCCTGAAGAGACCGGGACGAACCGTGAAGTGAAAAAGAGAAAGAAACATTCGGCGTATCAACGAAGCTTATTGATATAAACTTATTGTGCCGAATCAATTACGATTGACATATTGTAATCGTAATAATATTATCAGACTTCAGTAAAGCTTCCGCGACGAGCACTGAATGTCAACCTGTTAAAAATTTGAGAGCTCGATGATTAAGAAATACACCGTTCAGCGTGACATTAATCAACGAGTTTTAGAATAAAAATTAAATACGAGGTAATTATATATTAAAATTAAGAAATTAGCTCGTTTGGAAAATGATGGTTAACTCTCAATGATAAATAATGGATTCAGCGATTGTGTTCTCCCCTCCCCCCCCCCCGGCCCCATACAAAGGCACATTGAATGTCGATCCTAAAATTCATCTTTAAAAGTTTACCCACTTAATTAAATTCTATTTAGGTAAACTTAGCTAACACAGACTGTACAGTGTTCATCACGATACCATTTTTAATTTACCACACAACGACACAAGCGAGTGTCTTTTCGATTCGTGCGACGAACTTGAAAAGCATAACTAGTTATTTTTATTCAAACTCAATAATGAGATTTATCAACATAATTATATAAATTTAATTATTTATATACAATTGAGGTTAATTGTTATTCACGCGTGTGTAATATTTAATTACAATCTTAAATAATTCTATTCAAAGATTTTGATGTTTAAACATGTCACCACTTAATGTTTCTAATTAGGAATCTTGAAAATGATTTAAATATTTTTTGAAATTTTTCGAGTTTATCGCACATTCGAAAATAAATTCTCAAGTGCACATCGAGTGCACCCCTGACTACCCCAGTTACCCCTCCCTCTGTTTGCCACGGAATCGAACGATGAAAGTTACGGGTCGAAGTCATCGGTCGAACATTCTCCACTCGCGTCATCAGGCAGCACTAATGACGGGCTGTTTCCACCTGTTTCTTTTTTCTCTGTTCTTCGCTTAAACCCCCCGTACGCATGGGTCCCCCGTCCACTCCGCTGCGCTACTCGGTCGAGCAGTTCAACAGCTTCGAGCAGCTGTGCATCAACTTCACCAACGAGAAGTTGCAGCAGTTCTTCAACCACCACATGTTCATCCTCGAGCAGGAGGAATACAAGCGCGAGGGCATTGAGTGGACATTTATTGACTTCGGCATGGACCTCCAGCAGACTATCGATTTGCTCGAAAAGGTATCACCCGACCAAGGCAGATCGACAGATCGCGGGCCCGATTGCCAAGAAGACGCAAGATTTCTCCGAATAGCATACACGCTCGAAACATACTACGCTGAATGTGTTTCCTGTCTTGACTGTCTGCTCGATCGAATACTAACACCGTATCTTATCGTCACACTTTTACTCGAGCTCTTACTATTTTTTTTTACCTCTCGTTGCATCAGTCGAAAGGTGAAACAATTTGTCTACGCGATGGAATCCATACAATATTTAATTACATTTATTTATCTAGATTACGTAATAAAAATTTCCATTTTCTCTGATCGATCGATCAATTCAAATGATTTTGAATGCCGCCTTCGATTGCGCCGCGAGAGGTTTCAACTGATCGAAAGATCGAAGGACCCTCCGACTGGACACGGATGCTGTCCTGCCGATCACGCACCTCCTCGCTCTGTTTTCTTCACTGTTTTTCTCTCTTTCTGTTTCTTTTTCTCTTGCTCTCTCCCTCTCTTTTTCTCTCTTCGCCTGTGTGCCTGTGTGCATCGTGGTGCATGAACGAATGCAGTACAACGGCTTCGAGCAGCTCTGCATCAACTTCACCAACGAGAAACTGCAGCAGTACTTCAACCACCACATGTTCGTGCTCGAGCAGGAAGAGTACGAGCGCGAAGGTATCGTGTGGACCTTCATCGATTTCGGCATGGACTTGGAGCCGACGATCAATCTGATCGAGAAGGTAAAGGGACGGGTCCGCGCAGGACACGGACTCGATGTTCTGGATCACCCAGCTGTGATCCAGTAACGCAACGATTTGCAGCTTGAGTTTAGCTTGCCCGTTGAGTTCGTAACTGTATTGCCGATGTTGTGTGCTTCTCGCCAATATTGTGCTTCCTTGCCTGTGTGTATACTTAATTACGTACGTATCATCGTTTTTACACGCCGTGGGTCTAACGCGTGAAAATTTTGGTCGCGTACTTTTCATTAACTTAACTGTTTTTTATGTTAAGGAATAATCACTTTAAGATTTTTTTTTTAATTTGACGCTGAAATAAGAAAACGAGCCTTTTAAGCAAATTATGCAAATTCTTGTATTTCTCACGTTTAAATAAATTTAGTTAAAGTTTTTGTATCTTTTGGTTTAGATAAATTTTACTCTTTTTTTAAACAAAGAGTGTTTAAAATTATAATATTTTTGTATAAAATCTGGATTTTTTAATTTTAAATTGAATTTTGACACACGATTGAAAACTTACGCGGTGGACCCAGAATATCATGTACATTGCTCTAACTTGTAATGAGTGAAAGATCGATGTGTCGGAAAAGATAATTGCGCTTTCAAGATGTAGAATTTTACAGACAAAATTATGTATCTGTGATGCGCAATAATCATTACCGAGGCATTGCACCGGTAAATCCACATTGTAGAATTACAGATAACGCAGTACTAAGAGTAGCGTTGAGATTTTTCTTTTGTACGTAGTCTGCAAGATTAATTATTAATCGGCAATTAATTCATATGAATCTTGTATCACGCTCGAAAGTATAATTGATTAACCGTCGCAGAAGTAAAGGTACATTAATGGCACAATATCGAGCAGTATCAAGCAGTATCAAGCATCAGTATCAGGCAAATAACAAAGTATATCAACGAGGTATTTAGCACCTGTTTTCAGTAAAAGTTGGGGCACTAACGAGATTTGCTACGCGCGAAATATTTTTGCAGACACTTTGTTCCGCATATCGAGAGAACGCCTCCATTTCTTTTTTTTACTGGTAGAACCTTGGCGCTGAGAATCAGTCTCGCGATTTAACAAGAAAAATGTTCACGTATAATTAACGGTGAGAAAGAAAATGACAATTATCTGTATTTGCGTAACGCTACTCTTGGAAAATGCGAAACTTGTCGAGACGTAACAGATCCTGATGCGTTTCTTTGTTTCTTTTTTTCCGCGACACAGCCTATGGGTATCCTCTCCATTCTTGAGGAAGAGTCTATGTTCCCCAAGGCCACCGACAAGACCTTCGAGGAGAAGCTGAACAACAACCATCTCGGCAAGAGTCCCAACTTCCTGAAGCCCAAGCCGCCCAAACCGGGCCAGCAAGCGGCCCACTTCGCTATCGGCCATTATGCTGGCAACGTACGAATCTCTTATCTTTATACAAAAAAAATGGCCTAACTTTTACAAAAAAATTAACACATCACCTTATTTTTAAGAAAACGTTAGAATTAATTTTTTGCTAAAAGAAGATAGTATTGATTTTATTTTTAGGCATACCTAATATATTAAGACTCCATTTACTTTACTTTGCACAAATAACATTAGCAGTTACATCATTTTAAAGGAGAAGAATATCTTTGCAAGAAATTAATTCTGTAAAATTTAAGAAGCTTAGTTTGACCTTCCAATAATTTTATTTATCAATTTTACTTATCGCACACATTGTTAGAAGTTCGAAAACACGTAGATTCTCTATTATTCTTAAGAGGAGACAGAACTGAAAGTTTCTCCCGGTTTCAGGTACCGTACAACATCACCGGCTGGCTGGAGAAGAACAAGGACCCGCTGAACGACACGGTAGTCGATCAATTCAAGAAGTCCACTAACAAGCTGCTGGTGGAGATCTTCGCTGATCATCCTGGTCAGTCCGGTGACGCTGGTGGCGGCGGCGGCGGCGGCAAGGGCGGACGTGGCAAGAAGGGCGGTGGTTTCTCCACTGTGTCGTCCTCCTACAAGGAGCAGTTGAACAACCTGATGACTACCCTGCGTGCCACCCAACCCCACTTTGTCCGTTGTATCATCCCCAACGAATTGAAGCAGCCGGGTGTGATCGACTCCCATCTGGTCATGCATCAGCTCACCTGTAACGGTGTGCTTGAAGGCATCCGTATCTGTCGTAAAGGTTTCCCCAACAGAATGGTGTATCCTGATTTTAAGCTACGGTGAGAATCCTCTCTATCTTTCTTTTGCTATTAATTATATGTTTTTGGAAAATTGGAAAGTCGACGGGCTCGAGGAATTAATTTTTTTTTTAATGAGATTAATTTTTTTTAAGATGATTTTGTTTTTTAGAAATTAAAAGTACAATCTGTAAGTTTTATTTGATATTTTATAAAAATTGTCTATTATCTCGATCTTCAAGCATTCGCAATAATTTATAGTTTACAGAAATCTGTGATGTCTGTCGAGTTCTTCTGAGTTTACTAGGCTCTAATTATTAAGAAAATTATTTTGTTACTTTTTTTTCATTATATTAGATTAATTTTTATATTATTACATCAACCTTACTATTAAATCTCATAATCGACGTAGCAAGTTTTTCTAGTCATTATATTATTTAATATTTTATTAGCGATAACTTCTAATGCAATTATTTAATTTAATCAGCTTCTTTATTTCATAATGAACAGGATCAGTTGGAAATGACAGATTTCAGAATGCTACGGTATTAGAACAGTTATTTATTTGGAAAAATTTTTTTAAAATATTTAAAAAGATTGTCTTTTTATTTCTTTTCTATTTTTCTGCATATATTTTTATAATTTCAATTTTTTGGGAAAAACGACATAACTTTTCCGACCCATTTCTTGCGCGAACGGAAGCGTCGAGAAGGATTATTCTCCTCAGATTCGACGCATATAGTAACCGGATTTTTATGTTGTGTATCGTGTAGTTACATGATCCTAGCGCCGGCCATAATGGCGGCCCAAAGCGATCCCAAGGTCGCCGCGGCTAAGTGCTTCGAGGAGATCGGTCTCGATCCGGACAGCTATAGGATCGGTCACACCAAGGCTAGTTGACGTACTCTCGATAGGAATGGATTTGACAATTCCACCGTCCCATTGTTTCTAAACTAGTGGACTAGCCACTTTTCACACCCCACATTCGAGGAATTAGAGACAGATTTCTCCACGTGGATGATCCGGAGGTTCTCGTTCAGGAATCGCGACAAGAATATTTTTTCGACAAAATGCCAAATATCAATATTAAATTATATATTAATTTGTTGCTTCGTTGGATTTGAGATAGAATCTATGTATTTAAAGTTATTTTTATAAATCAGGGAGATTTAAGGATGATCCACAATGGAATATTGGCTCGTGAATTCAGCACGTTGCCCTCCCCCCTCATAGAATGCAATATCAAATGTAAATATATTCGAATGTCATTCAGTTTTGCCCACCCCATGAGTCGTTTCGTAAAAACAGATATCCAACCAGATGTCCGAAATCTGTTGCCCGATTTTTTTTAAATACCCGATTAGATTAGAGGATCAGTTCCCCGAATAGTATTACACGCACGTGAAGTGGGCCCTGATTTTTCCTTTTAAAAATTGTATAAGATTTAGCGATCAAGGAGGAGCGAGAGCAGATCGAGAGACAGGAGGAAGTATAAATCTACGGATATTCGTGTCTGAAACACCCGTACTAATTAGTTTGCACGTTTGCCCCCGCCCCGTGTACCCCGATACCCCCCTCTAGGTACAAGATCCTGGCGCCCGCAGCGGTCGACAAGGCGAAGGAGCCCAAGGACGCGGCCGCGGCTGTTCTGGAATCCACCGGTCTCGACGCTGATATGTACCGTCTTGGACACACCAAGGCACGTTTTACCCCCCTTTCCCCCTGGCCGCAACTTTCGGTCTGGCTCCGGCCGACCGATGATCTTGCAACGCGGCTTTAAGCGCGATCGACGATGCTCGACGAGCGAGATCCTCGCCTTAGTTTCAGATTGTTTAAAATCTTTTCGTGGTAAAGTTAATACCTTAACGAGGCTTCCGTTGCTCGAACATCGTCGACGTAAGCGACTGTCTTTCTACTGTCGTTGATGTATGTACTTGAACCCTTGTTACGTCGATGCCCCTTAGCGACTGGGCGGTAGACATAAGTAACGCGTCTTGAAGCGCGAGTATTCGAGAGAATCAGTCTCAATCGACATTTACTTTTACAGCACTATCGCTTTTTTAATTTTTGGTGAAAATTATTTGTCTTGTGATGCTGTAGTTGTGATTCCTTTTCTGTCAAGCTATCGGTTTCTTCTGGTTTTACAAATTTTTGGTAGCAAAAATGATTCTTCGAAGATCTCGCGTTTTAACTGACGCCTTACCTTGTACAAGATCGACATGAAGTGCATCTCCCGAATCAAAGTATCCTCGAAGGATACCACTCGTTACCCTTTGGACCTCCCTCCCCTCACTCCCTCCCCCCGATGTATTCTCGACAGCAGCGAGAAGCAATAATACGACAAACCTCTAACCTGGCGTGATGATTTTTTTCTGTCTGTTTTGTGAACACACACACACATCATCAAATACCAATATGTATCCACCATCAACACACACCGAACCGCAAAACCCTTGACGGCACGGTCGGCCACGAACGCAGATACAAAATTCTGTGCGCCAATGCCGTGCGAGAGCCTTGCGAGCCGCAAAAGGCCACCCAGATCATCCTGGACGCGATCAATTTGGAGAACGATCAGTACCGCATGGGTCACACCAAGGTATTGGACACCTGCTGTGGTCCACGTCGTGGCAGTAGTATCACGATGTGCAGCAAAAACGCTATCGCAGATTTGTCACAGACAGCGCGAAAGGTCTCGAAGATGTTCGCAGGATACGTCAAACCGGCGGATATTCTGTGAACGTTTCCTGTGGAGCTTTCGCGTTGTTCTTACAGCGTCGACGATTTACTCGCCAACATCAATACAAAGGAATAAAATTAAATACTTTAATTTTCTTGAAGAATCTTGGACAAATTTCAAAAATGTTTAGATGACAAAAATCACAAATTCGAAGATTGAAGTAGGAATCGATTTTCAGATTTGAATCTTCCGGGTTTCTGGAATTGTATATTTATATATTTACGATCTTTGAGCAGTCATACGAAAATGTTGGCCATTAAATGTCAAAGACGTCAATTTAACACCGCGCGGCTTCGGCGATTAACTGTTTACAGCCTCGTGCGAGCAAATTAATGACGAGCTATCATCAAACGCGCTAACAAAGGATACCTTTGCCAAATCAATTTTCAGCATGGTGTAATCCCTCGAGAAGTGTGAGGCAATCTCTGTCTACCTCCTATCGTCGAATAACGACCCTCTTTCCGAGCTAAAAGCGGCATGGAAGACCAGTTTATCGACGTTGAGTGATACGATGTA
The DNA here is from genome assembly GCF_003070985.1 of Temnothorax curvispinosus. Taxonomy (NCBI): domain Eukaryota; kingdom Metazoa; phylum Arthropoda; class Insecta; order Hymenoptera; family Formicidae; genus Temnothorax; species Temnothorax curvispinosus. The sequence goes on along the minus strand of NW_020220443.1, from coordinate 76,392 downwards.
CCGCGATTATCTTTTTAGTGATACCGTAAATTAAATGAAAATTAAATTAAACCATCCATAAACCTAAATTATTTATACATGTACGACAATTATATACATATAATTTTTAATTGTTAGTTTTTTTAACTTTGATTATTTGTATTATCTCTCGTCGGAGATATTTAAATTAATTATTATACTTGTCTTTGAGTACTGCGAATTATAAATCGATCAGCGTCAATTTCATTATCACGTTCGATAATCGCGATAGATCTATGAAGATCTGTTACGGCAAGCGATTTCTCTCTCTCTCTCTCAATGTTTAATTCCTTCTTCGCTTCTGAAAAAATAGGTATTCTTCCGTGCCGGAGTTCTGGGTCAGATGGAGGAGCTTCGCGACGAGCGTCTCGGTAAGATCGTATCCTGGATGCAAGCTTACATCAGGGGTTACCTGTCCCGTAAGGACTACAAGAAACTTCAGGAACAACGCTTGGCCCTCGTGGTCGTCCAGAGGAACTTGAGAAAGTACCTCCAACTCCGCACTTGGCCGTGGTGGAAGTTGTGGCAGAAGATCAAGCCTCTGCTCAACGTCACTCGCATCGAGGATGAGATGGCCGTAAGTGTCTCTTCGAGATCTTCAACACAAGTCATTTCGTTGATATAATTGTTAAAATAATTAAATTAATAGTTCGATCTTTTCTCCACATTTTTTCAATTACTATTGTTTTTTTTATTTGATATTTTTACTAAATTATTTATCTGTTTAAGTGCAAAAATTAATATTAGAAAAATTAGAATTCTTTCTCTATACATATATAAAAAAAACACGCACAAAAATTCTTGTGATAAAGTTCTTTTTCTTTCTGTTTTTGAATCTTTTACAATTTTACATAACAGAGTAATTGTGATATATTTTTGAAAAATTTGGTATACTTAGCAGATATATTGTCAGCAAATTAATTTATCTATTTTAAGCTTTAGGGGGATAAAATGTACGATTCTCGATCAGCACCTTGCGAATTGATCATAGCGAAAACAATAAAAATTTTAGTACTGTTTATCTCAATTAAGCAGAGCAGAAATGTTATTTTTATTTTAAATTTCTGGATTATTCCTTAATTTTACTTGCTACAATTCTCAATTATATCTTTATCTTGACTCTCGAATTAATTTAAACTTTATTTAATTTTTTTCTTTTCAAGTATGATTTATAAAGTCCACTTGAGATCCACTTTGCATTTCAAGTGAACTTTACAAATTATATGCCTAATTCTGCAATTTTATTCTTTGACTATCTCTGACGATCAAATTATACTTCTCAAAGAAATCCCGAACTCGTGCATGTTGCAAAGTCGTAATGTTCGTTCCGCGAAAATCGAAAGCTCGCGAAAGACCGCGGGAACTTGGCAAAATAAAGCTCCGACTTGACAGTGATTTACGACCTGGGCTTCGTGCTTAACAGTGCCGTCCGCACAAAATCGTCCGTGGAATTTGTTTCTTCTTTCGCGCGGACCGTAACGGCTCCAGTTTCCAGACGCGCACGTTTATTTATCCGCCGCCTGGTCTTTCCGTTTTCACGGTTTATTCGCGCACAAACTCACGACCAGCTTCAAATAGGAATTTTTACGAAATTGAAACTTTTTCCACATATTTTTTTTACTCTCGTAATACTTTCATAACTCGAATACGCCGTAACACTTTTGTTTTTAAATCCACATTTCTTCATTGAATTTACAACCGTCGAAATCTCCACACACCTTTGTCTTATTCATACATTTATCAAATTCGCAAAACTTAAAAAAAGAAATTCTGTTGAATTAATGAGAATGCGAATTAATTATGGCGTTAAATATTTAGATTTATGTTTCTTTAACAGATTTAAATCTACAAAATCCACGGTTTATTTTTCGTAATTTATTTATAAAATTTAATTTTGCAAATTGATCACTTTTTTAATACGTATGTTTATACAGAAAGCAAGTTTTATAAAATTTATATTAGCATGGTAGCAAAGGGTTTCACTCGATCGGGAAGAATTTGGAAAGAAGTCTCGCTCGACCCTTTTGGAACGCCGACGCTTCTAATTCTGTCAATCTCCCGACCCCTCCTCGCTCTCGAACTATCTATATTTTCGACTCTATAACCGAATTAACGAGGATTAGGGGAATCCGCGCACGCTCCCGTTCTCAAGTCCAGTTCACTGATACCGCTCTGGTGTTCCAAATTAGAAGCATAATAAAGGCAGCCGGCGGTGAATCAACGTTCGATCATGTTACCGAAGCCGCCTACTTATTAATAGACTCGGCTCTTCTGAAAAGGATCATACAATTATTCGTCCTTCAGAGAGACTCAGGAGACACGGTTGCTCACGTATTCTTCGAATCGCGCTCCGTCTTCTCCGGAATGCTGGCGCTTCTAATTTCGTCTACTCGTTTTTACGTCATAATACCGTCACTTAACTGCTGAATCATTAATACGAGATGCAGCAACGAAATATAATATTTGGTCCGAAGGTTTTCTTGAAGAAATTTAATATCAATCTCAAGTTTCTTTACTCTCGTTGAACTCTTACTAAAACAGTAAAAAGAGTTAGCTTTGTATTGTCGACTATTATTATGAATTGTTTTATAATAGCATTACTAAATAATTTTATTCTTTAATTTTATTTTTCTATTCTATTAGTTTTATTTTTTATAGTTGAACTTAAGTTGCATCTCTATTTTTATAGAGATATTATTTATATATTATATATATATATAAATTCATATGTTATTTGTGACAAAAATAACAAAATTTTCGTTACAGTTACACTTTTCCAAAAATAGAACTTTCAGTTCTAGATATAATATGTATTTGTGATAAAATCTAATTAAAGAAATAGAGATGACTAAGAAAAAGAAGAGAGTACGTTATCACAGACTTAAAAAAAATTTCTAGTTTACATCACCAAAGTCTCTCCGTTCGCTTCGATATATCTCCACAGATATTCGCTCACTCGAGCGAATCTCTTTGCGATCCACTTATCCACTTTGCACCTTCTGGAGCCTCTAAAAAGGGGGTGGCGATTGCTGGAGAGAGACAGAGAGAGAGAGAGAGAGAGAGGGCGGCCCTTCCGGATCGCTTCTAATTTCGGCCAAGACCGGCCCCCCTCCGCGGACATAAACCGCTCTCCGGCTTCTCTGCTCTCACCCCCCTTGAAATGTAGTATCGGATCGGTTATAAATATTTTTACACGTACAGTGGCGAGGCGCCACTGGAGTGGGGACGCCCACGATCAAGATCGCCGCGGCTCGCTCCTTACTGGCTGCCGGAAACGGGCACGGGTAGAGGGACCACGGGCACGGGTAGAAAAGTTGGGCTTCAACCGAATCCGGGACCAGTTGGACCCGCGACCTCGCGCCGACCCCTTCGAAATTACGCGAACCCGCCCGACGAACAAAAGAGGGAGAAGCCTCGCCCTCGTACCCCGTACCACGCACCATATTCACGCGGGTGTTCGAAGCCTCTCTTCGATATCTCGAGACGTAAGTAGGGACCGGTCGTACCCCCGAGCCCCACGCGCTGTTTTCTTCGTCATCGAACTGTCGACCCCCTTAAAGTTCGAGGCTTTTCGTGAACCCTTCGTACCCGCCTTCGACCGATTCTCCTTCTCTCTCTCTTTCTTTCCCTTGAAGAATCCTTAACCCCGCGGGTACCTACGAGAAAAAGAATCGAAATCGAGTGCATTCCTCGCGCGTGTATCCCTCGGTATTTCTCCGAGGGTGATCAATAATGGGCGACTCGGTGCTGATCGAGAATTCGACCCCGCTGGTGAACGGCGGCAGGCTCGAAGGTGAAATGGCCTCGTTACAGGCGCTGGAAGAGAAAGCCAGGAAGGCGCAGGAAGCCTTCGAGAAGGAGGAGAAGCTGCGCAAAGAGTTGGAGGACCTGAACGCCAAGCTCCTCAGCGAGAAGACCAATCTACTGCGCCAGTTGGAGGGTGAGAAGAGCGGACTATCCGAGTACCAGGAGAAAGCTCTGAAACTAGCCGCGCAAAAGGCCGACCTCGAATCACAGCTCCAGGTGAGACTTTTATTCAAGTCAATATTTTTTAATAGCAAATTTTTTAACGACAATTATTATTAATTGATCAAACCTTGAGGATTTTTGCTATTGAAATTTATTAGCATCAAGTTGTCACGAGAAACTTTCTCTGTTAAAGCTTATTAGGTTAAATTATTGCAAACTTAAAAATTTTTTCCTCTAAAATTGATTAGTGTTTATTATCTTCAATTTTTATATTAAAAGTTTGCTTTGTATAAAATGTTGACTTATATCGAAAAGAGATTAAAAAGCTTTCAGAATGATAATAGCGGTTTAAATACGCGATATTTTCAGCTCTTTTAATCTTGCCTATTGTAATCTTCGATAGCCAATTAAAAACTTAATTAACCAAAATTTATTTAAAAAGATTTATGATAAAGAGGATTATATTGTTGGATTAAAAATAATGACATTAATTTTATTTTTGTTATTATTGAAGAAGATGGTAGAATCGTAATTACACGAGAATGAGACGCTAGTATTGAAAGAATTTTTCACCAAATCATCATAAAAATTGCGATATGAAATTATTTTCGATTATTTGGCGCAAGCCGCAGTCACTCAACTGCGAAGGGCAGAAAGTAATATAATTAGCGGCATAATTAGCACAGTGGCGCAAGTCGCGCGCGGATCGATGTCGAAGGGCGAAATGCTATATAATTAGAATCATCTCATAGAACTATAATTTGTCGCTATATAACATTTATTAATCACGTTTAACTAAACTTCTGAATTAAATTAAAATGTATTAAATATTAAAAAAAATGTATTAATATATCAAGTATCAATATATTAATAGTAACTTTTGACAAAATATAACATTAGAATAAGCGTAACAAATAGAAAAGTGCTCAACAGCAGAATTCTAAAACTTTGTTTACTTTGAGAGAAATTTAAAAAAATTTAGATTGAGATCTTTCTCATCGTTAAAGTTATGTCACGTCGCGAATCGATCGCAATTTTTCAACAGTAAAAGAACTTTTTGCGAGAAGAGAAAGAAGGAGAGCGATTTAGGGGGGAGGGGGGAGGGGGAAGGAATCACATTTTACGTGATTTAAATCGGCTCGAGTTACGCGCGGCGCGCGATTTCGCAAGCTCGCGAGCGCGACAAAGTAGCGAAGGCGCGGAATTAGTCAGACGCGCTATTTTTCTTCGAGCCGAGCGTGCGAGCGCGGACGACAACTCATCCGGTTACGCGGTCGACGCTTATATGTTCGGTCATATTTCGCTGCTAAAATTACGGTGCATACCCCGTTACCCGCAACCTTGTTACATCTTTCCCCGATTTCACCCACGGATGATGTTTTCCGAGGGACTCCAGCCGCCGCGCGTTGCTTCTCGACATGTTTTTTCGTGCTTCTTCATGGAGAAGCATTTAACATTTTCTGAGAACGACATGGTTATGAGCTAATAAACAATTTTAACATATGGATAAGTTCTTTCTATTTTAAAGTTTATTTATAAGATTTACTCAAAATTGTTAAAAAAGAGAGAAAAGAATATCTTCAGGTCCGTCTAAGAGAATGCAGATTTCTTGTGCAAGAAATAACTAGCAGCTTTGAACATGACCTATCATAATTAATTGTGCCAAAAAAATTATTATCAAGATATTATTAATAAGAGTTTTATTATTATTTTTTTTATCCCTCGTACTTTTATTCGATGGAAAATTTACGATAAAAGCCAGATGTTTTTTATTTTTGAACAATTAGAGCTCCCCCCATGTGTTCAATAAAATATCCAATAATAATTTTGCGACTGTTTTACGATCGTCTCATTTATTTACAATTTTTTCAATGATTTCTTCAAAGTTGCTCTTTTCTCGTAACAGCTCTAAAGTTTTTTTAAAATTACGTTACTGACTCGATTTTCTCAAAATTTCCTCGCATTTATTCTATACGATCGCCGTATTTCTCCAATTGTTCCCGCCCGTCGTAAATACTCGCCGGAGAAATCTGATAGTCTTCGAAATTCTGGACGATCGCATCAGCATGGTGAACACCAGTATTTTTATCCGGTTGTTAAGCACGCGCAGAAACACGCGCTGGAGAAAAGGCAACGGTAATAACTTCTCGAAGGCGTCGCGCTCGCAGAAAATAGACGAGTCGTGATCGCGACTAGAATTCCAGATTTTCTCTGTCTCCCACTCTCTCTCTCTCTCTCTCTCTCTCTCTCTCTCTCTTTCTCTCTCTTTCTCTCTCTCTCTTTCTCTCTCTCTCTTTTTAACTGGATTCCAAACTGACTATTTTTAACAGTACCTTTTAAACATCCACTTAAGGATGTTTCACACGTACAATCTTAGACAAAAGTGCATGAAATTTGAAATACTTGAATATCTACGCCTAACGCATAGTAAATCTAGATGTAAGATACTCAAATGATAGTAGGAGTCTTATTTTTACTCCTAGAAAAGTATTTTTACTTTATAAATGTTTTTTCCGTATTATTTGCGATTTTTGTAATTTATGAGCCTAAACTTTTGGCAGTGAAAATACCCTGATTTCAACTTTATAACGTCAAATTATTAATAAAATTAATAATTAATAATTATTAATTAATTAATTATTAATTATCATTAATTATTAATTTATTTCTTTAAAACGGTGTAGTGAAGACAATTGAAACTTGGCAGATATTTTCATCTATTCGTATGCTAGATGTACAAAAAAATTCAAAATATTGGTAGCGCTCTTTCAACATTTTTTTAGCTGTTTTATCCGCCAAAATCGTCTTTTCCCATAAGAATACGTGTAAAATCAGTGAAAATTAAAATCGTTATATCTCAGCAACCGTTTAGTGGATTCGTTTCTACTTTTTTGTAGCACATCAGGAAGACTAAAAGAACATTCTCACAAATTTTTATCCACTTGGTAGCGCTTTGAAAATAGGTGCAATACATCCTTAAAATCACGGCTACTACATAGTCATCCCCTATCATCGCAGCGCCCGTCATCGGCTCGTAATGTCTACCGTTCCTTGTTTTCAAACAAACAACTTGATACTCCAGCTTGATAGAATTAGAATAGAAATGACGATTAAATAAAATATGTGACGTACTAAAGAATCAAATATAAAAAATGTTTATTAAATAAGAAAGATGAGTTCTAAATTAGCTAGTTGTTGATTGGGGGGATATAAAAAGCAATATTATGTAGTAATGTGATAACGTGTTGGTAAATCACTTTGCGTCAAATTAAATTATAATTTATTGGACAAATGTAACGGTGAAATAATCGCTATCTTAAATTTTACTTAAAAAAACTATTAAAAGTGTTCAGTATTTGCGATTTTTAATACTTATTGAAGAATTTGCTTGATTCATTAGTCGTACCGAGCCTTTGGCAGTTGGCTAATATTCTGTATTTATTTATAATTAATTTTGTTTTATTCTTGTTTTATCCGATTTCTGTTTTGCTTTTCATTATTTTTTACTTACGCACTTTAGATTATTATTGTAATTGCCCTAATTATAGTTGTTATGTCTTCGATTTATCTTTCAAATCGTCGTAGCCATTAAGAGCGGCTCTTTTAGTTCGTTAAGCGAGCTTAATATCGCGATCGCAAGGTGCGCCTATTAAAAGCTTTCGCATCGAGTGCATCGCGATTGGCCCGGTCGGTGTCGAGGGCGATCCTCTCATGATTAAAGGTGGCCGGAAGACTACGGCCGGCTTCGACGTTAAACGCCACCATTTACGGTCAGGCGATGTAGGAAGAAGGAAGAAAGAAAGAGAACGGGAGACAAAAAGAAAGAAAAAAAAAGAGGAGAGAGAGAGAGAGAGAGAGAGAGAGAGAGAGAGAGAGAGAGAGAGAGAGAGAGAGAGAGAGAGCAAGCGAGAGAGAATGAGAGAGCGAGAGAGGGCAACGGCAACAAATTTAGCAGATCCCAGATTCCAGGTTATTAAAAGTGGGCGGCGGTTTTAAGCTCGCTGGAGCGGAGACGAGAGAAAACGAAGGAGGTAACAGGTGTAGGGTATATTTATATGCCGTCATATGCTGCGTGCATGTGCATGCAGGCAGGCAGGCGTGCGTCATAATCATACAGCCGTATCTCCTTCGCGGCCTCTTCATCATCGTCGACGAGACCATGTCGTTTCTTCGCTGTCGCCACCGATTTTTCCACCTCGTCTTTCCACCTGCTCGGGATATGGTCCCGGTGCACTGAACCAGATCATCTTACTTGGAAAGAGAAACAAAGAGAGAAAGAGATGATTCTGGTTTCCATAACGTTGATCTATCTATCTATCTATCTATCTCCCTCTTTTTCCTCTTATCTATTTCGCGAATGTTTTGTTTTCTTGAAAATTTGTTATTTGTTTTAATATTCTTTGAATATCGATTGATAACAAGATTGACTTGAGCATTGTTGTACTCTTTTTTCTTTCATGTCTTTCTTGTTTAGTTTCTCACGGAGTATCTCTTTCGAATTTTTTAAAATACTCCGATAAAGAGTTCCGCGGAAATTCCGAACTTTCCTGCCGGCAAATATAGACTCGGGTCGCCGAATCCAAACGGAACGCGCGATGAAGAGATAAACGTGATGAACGGGGAGATTGATCGCGCCGGCCGGGCGAGATGTTGTGCCAACATTTTTTGCCCCCGCATTAACTAATATTAGGCGCCCGTGGGTATGGGCCGTCTCGTAATTGTGCGTCAATGCCAATTAATCGCGTGGCCGTGCAGAGAGGAAAAGAGATGCGTTCGACATTCTCGACGAGGGACTTGGCGCACGCCAAAGGATACTCCAGCGAGAGATAAATTCCATGTGCAGACCTGTCATCGACCCAAATACCTCTTCGGCAAACAAGATTCCGGAGATTATGTCATTTTAAAAAAGTAGATAAACTAACTGCCGAGCTACAGTTTAAATCGCCCGCAGAGCTGTTACTACAATTATCTCATGACTCATAAACGGGATACTAAATGAAGTAATATATCGAATATATATGATAAAATAATATATGAAAATAGAATATTAAAAATAGATGTGGCAATATTAATGTTAAAACAAATATATAGGTAAAATAAAATATGGAATACTGAGCTTGGAACAGAATAATGAAATAAAAAATAATGGAAGTAATAGATATAATATTAAAAATAATAAACATAATTTGGTAATACTATAATAAAATCTCGACAAAAATATCAACAAATAATTAAAATTCTTAAATTTATGAATGTATGTACATAATTATCTAATGATAATTAATACGCTCTATTATATATTCAAAGAAACATTGTCGATACTTATCCAAATACTTCTCACATAGGATATCAGCGACAGATTTAAGGAAGAGGAAGACGCGAGGAACAATCTCTTCCAGACCAAGAAGAAACTCGAGCAAGAAGTATCCGGCTTGAAGAAGGATATCGAGGATCTCGAATTGAACTTGCAGAAGTCCGAGCAGGATAAGGCGACAAAAGACCATCAAATCAGAAACCTAAACGACGAGATCGCCCACCAGGACGAGCTCATCAATAAGCTCAATAAGGAAAAGAAGAACCAGGGCGAGGTCAATCAGAAGACCGGCGAGGAGCTCCAGGCTGCTGAGGACAAAGTCAACCACCTTAACAAGGTCAAGCTTAAGCTCGAGCAGACCCTCGACGAGCTTGAGGACTCTCTCGAGCGTGAAAAGAAGTCACGGTAAGGAAATTCGATGCGTTTGATTATCTAAGATTATAAATTGACCATGCAAGATTAAGATTCAAGAATCGCAGTTACTCAATTATAATTTTTTCAAATTCTTTAATTTCTTCTTGAGTTCCTTTCTCGGGAAAGAAAACTAAAAATGGATTAAAAATAGATTAATTTAAGTAATACAATTTTTTCGAAATTAATTCTATATAATAGTATAAAATATTTTTATAGAAATAAGATGAAATACTGTAGCAAGGATACTTATGCAACATGTTAAAATCTAATTTGCAGTGCCGACGTAGAGAAGGCGAAGAGAAAGGTGGAGGGTGATCTGAAGCTCACACAGGAAGCCGTTGCCGATCTCGAGAGAAACAAGAAGGAACTCGAACAGACTATCCAACGCAAAGACAAGGAACTCTCGTCCCTAACTGCCAAACTTGAGGATGAGCAATCCTTAGTCGGTAAACTACAGAAACAGATTAAGGAGCTGCAGGCCCGCATCGAGGAACTCGAAGAAGAGGTTTGTATAACAAAATTAATCAAGAAAATGTGTTTTTCCCAAAGTTTTCAGCCTTAAAAAGGAAAAAAGTATAAAAATATTTTAATCTGTTAAATATTTTTAAATGGACGTTATTGAATAGTATATTGTGCACCAAGGGGCGAAAGTAGCGTTTTTCAGACGAGTGTGAAGTTTGCCGCCCGAGCCGAAGGCGAGGTCACGCGGCAAATCACACGAGTCTGTAAAAGCTTTCGCCCCGAGGTGCACACGATATTTTTCACAATATCTTTACGGAAAGTTCGATCTCCATGCCTAGAGAGAGGCGAGAGTGGCCATTTCACGCCATAGCGGGACGAAAGTAACCACTTTCCCTAGGGAGGAAAGTGGTTACTTTCGTCCCGCTAATGCCGTCCTGGCGTGAAATTGGCCACTTTCGCCCCTCTCTACAGGCATGGAAAGTCGAACTTTCCGTGGAGGTGTTGTGAAAATTATTTTTCAGAAATGATTAAGAGACGTTAATTAGAATTCGATTATAAAAGTATGTTTATTGCTGTCTTATGCTCTTTTATGTGATGATAAAATGACAATGTGCATTTCCTTCTTCAAGATCGAGGCGGAACGCGGCGGACGCGCCAAGGCCGAGAAGCAACGTAGCGATCTCGCCCGCGAGCTCGAGGAGCTCGGTGAACGTCTGGAGGAGGCCGGTGGTGCCACTTCCGCTCAGATCGAGCTGAACAAGAAGCGAGAGGCTGAACTCAGCAAACTCCGCAGGGACCTCGAGGAGGCCAACATCCAGCATGAGTCCTCGCTGGCCATTCTGCGCAAGAAGCACAACGATGCCGTGGCCGAGATGGGCGAACAAATCGACACTCTCAATAAACTTAAGGCTAGGTGAGTTTGCCAGGCTGATTTTCTTTTTTTCAATGAAAAAAATATGAATAAAAAAAAAGAATTATTTCTTTTTTTCAATTTAATATTGAAAAGAAGATAGGGGATAAAGCGGTTTGAAAATTTTGTTAAGAATTGCTATAAAAAGCTTGAACTCTTTGACAATTAGTAGAAAATTTAGCACACGGTCGCCGATGACAAATAATTTTACGACGCTATAAGATATATAGATTTGGCAAGATCGGCAATTAGATATAAATTTCGACTTTTCGGTATAAATGGACTATTAGACTTTTGTTGAAAAAAAAGAAAATGGAAAAGCAGTGGGATTATAATATAATATTTTAATAGAGCCGAAAAGGGCCGACACGACATCCACGCTGAGCTGAACAATTCGCGCGCTCTTGTGGATCAGATTTCCCGGGAGAAGGTACTTGAAAAAGAAAAAAAGGAATGACAGGAGTGTTTCTTTCATCTCGTGCATCTTTCAAACGTAGTTTCGAAACCCTGTGCGGTGTTAATACCCTTCGATAATCCTTTCGATTTGTAAAAACACATGTGATTACCAGAATGAAGTTACTCCCCGAAGAGATATAATATATTGTGCAATGTCGAATCTTATTGCTCGAATTGTTATGTTGTGTCACGAATGCTGGATTAAATATCCTTTTTTCCCTTCGTCAATTTTGCGTTGCAAGAGAAATTGATTAATATTCTCTACTTTTAAAAATATTTAATCAAATAAATATGCGTATTATTACATTTTAATTAATTTTTTTAATTCGAATTGAATTAATTGAATTTCAATTCCCTACTTTAATTCAATTTTGAGGTAAAGGTAAATTCCGTATAATGATTATTTATATTATTTCTTATTTATCTCTTTGCCAATTAAGTTACTTATATTCCACTGACTGCGTGAAAAAATAATCATGAATTGCGAGGTAGTTTAATCCGGCAATCCGGAATGCAAACCAAACAATATCATCATTCGTGCTATCGTCATTCATCTGTAATCCCTTCACTGTTTCCGTGTCCGATCAGGGTTGAGAAGGAGAAGGTGCAGTACTATAGCGAGTTGAACGACTTGCGCACGTCCTGCGACCACCTGAGCAACGAGAAGGTAAGGCCGGTCCACACGTTAACAATATCCGGATTAACGCGACTAACAGCTTCCGCTAGGTGCAGAGACGCAGAAACAGATCTATGGATTGTCTCCCCTCTCTCCCCAGGATTATTCACGAATTATTTATCTGACGTGTGAGTCGATAATCTCTGCTTGCTCAGCATCGCTTTCGTATGTGTGCGTTATTAAGTAACTGGAGCTCGTTTTTCGACGATTTCTTCTTAATGCGTTATTGTGATTGAGAAATCAAAATAAGAAGCTTTAGAGACACGGAAGTTACACTTCTTGTGTAGTCTAAAGCCATTTAGCCATTTCTGTTTATTTTATCTTGAATTATTTAATCCGTATAGTGTTGCGTCTCCCTTTAATCCACGTTGAAGTTGCGTATTTAAAGCATCCGGGCGCAACATATTTGAAGAGAATGATATTATTTTTACATTTTTAATTATAATTATCTAAAGGCGAGCTCACAGACTACAAAGATACCTGCATTGATCTAAAATCGATTGATATAATGTTCTTCGAAATTCAGGCTGCCCAAGAGAAAATCGTCAAGCAGCTGCAGCACCAGCTGAACGAGACCCAAGGCAAACTTGAAGAAGTAAACCGCACTTTGAACGACTTCGATGCCGCGAAGAAGAAATTGTCGATCGAGAACAGCGACTTGTTGCGCCAACTGGAAGAGGCTGAATCGCAGGTCAGCCAGCTGTCCAAGATCAAGATCTCGCTCACCACGCAATTGGAAGACACGAAGAGGCTCGCGGACGAGGAGTCGCGCGAGCGCGCCACTCTGCTCGGCAAGTTCCGCAATCTGGAGCACGATCTGGACAACATTCGCGAGCAAGTGGAGGAGGAGGCTGAGGGTAAGGCCGATCTTCAGCGTCAGCTCAGCAAGGCCAACGCCGAGGCGCAACTCTGGCGCACCAAGTACGAGTCCGAGGGTGTCGCCCGGGCTGAAGAGCTCGAGGAAGCAAAAAGGAAGCTGCAGGCCAGGTTGGCCGAGGCCGAGGAGACCATCGAGTCTCTCAACCAGAAGGTCATTGCTCTGGAGAAGACCAAACAGCGGCTGTCCACCGAGGTGGAGGACCTGCAAATCGAAGTGGATCGCGCAACCGCCATCGCCAACGCTGCCGAAAAGAAACAGAAGGCCTTCGACAAGATCATTGGCGAATGGAAGCTCAAAGTCGACGATCTCGCCGCCGAGTTGGACGCCAGTCAAAAGGAGTGCCGCAACTACAGCACCGAACTCTTCAGGCTCAGAGGTAAAAAGAAATAAATTAATTTTTTTAGTTTTACGTTTTATGCTTGTCGGGGTGTAAATTATTATACTATTATTAATTATATCATTGATTCATAATTATCGATGTTTGATTAATCAGGCGCGTACGAGGAAGGCCAGGAACAGCTGGAGGCAGTGCGTCGCGAGAACAAGAACCTTGCCGACGAGGTGAAGGATCTGTTGGACCAGATTGGCGAGGGTGGCCGCAACATTCACGAGATCGAGAAGGCCAGGAAGCGCCTGGAGGCTGAAAAGGACGAGCTTCAGGCAGCCCTGGAGGAGGCCGAAGCCGCTCTCGAGCAGGAGGAGAACAAGGTGCTGCGCAGCCAGCTCGAGCTCAGCCAAGTCAGACAGGAGATCGATCGCCGCATCCAAGAGAAGGAAGAGGAATTCGAAAACACCAGGAAGAACCACCAGCGTGCTCTTGACTCCATGCAAGCCTCCCTCGAAGCAGAGGCCAAGGTGAGCATGACGTATTTCTGAAAAATCTATTTCCTCATTCTCGAAATTGCTGGACAAAAATTGTATACAAACAATAAGTTACAATAATAAATTAGGACGCGTCTGATCTTGGGATATAATTTGATTTTCAGGGTAAAGCTGAGGCGCTGCGCATGAAGAAGAAGCTGGAAGCGGACATCAACGAGCTGGAGATCGCGCTGGACCACGCGAACAAAGCGAACGCCGAGGCACAGAAGAACATCAAACGATACCAGCAGCAGCTGAAGGACGTGCAGACCGCGCTCGAGGAGGAGCAGAGAGCGCGCGACGAGGCCCGGGAACTCCTCGGCATCTCAGAGCGCCGCGCTAACGCTCTGCAGAATGAGCTCGAGGAGAGCCGCACTCTCCTGGAACAGGCGGACCGCGGTCGTCGCCAGGCCGAGCAGGAACTCGCCGACTGCCACGAACAGCTGAACGAACTGAGCGCCCAGAACGCGTCCATTTCCGGCGCCAAGAGGAAACTTGAGGCCGAACTGCAGACCCTCCACGTGAGTATCGATCGCTTTTCGATAATTCAATAGAACGTTTCCCCAGAAGGAATAAGTGGGTTGTATATCTTCTTGCGTCTTTCTTTCTCTTAGTCCGACTTGGACGAGTTGTTGAACGAGGCGAAGAACTCAGAAGAGAAGGCGAAAAAGGCGATGGTAGACGCGGCCAGATTGGCCGACGAGCTGCGCGCCGAGCAGGATCACGCCCAGACCCAGGAGAAGCTGCGCAAGGCCCTGGAGACGCAGATCAAGGAACTGCAAGTGCGCTTGGACGAGGCCGAGGCAAACGCTCTCAAGGGCGGAAAGAAGGCTATTCAGAAGCTGGAGCAGCGCGTGCGCGAGCTGGAGAACGAGCTCGACGGCGAACAAAGGAGACACGCCGACGCCCAGAAGAACTTGCGCAAATCCGAGCGTCGTATCAAGGAGCTGAGCTTCCAGGTAGAATCCCGATTTATCATAAATCTATTCAAACGGAAGTCCAATCTACGTATATCACTTTTACTAAATAAATTAGTATTTTTATAATCGATAAAAGAGATGTTGGATCAACATTTATATAATCAAGATTCTGAACTTTTTATTTTTAAATTTAATTATTTCACTTTTGTTTAACTGATTTACTTCCAAAGAAGTTTTACTGAAATGATCACGTTTTCCGTTTTTTCGTTTTCCAGGCGGACGAGGACCGTAAGAACCACGAGCGCATGCAGGATCTGGTCGACAAGCTCCAGCAGAAGATCAAGACGTACAAGAGGCAGATCGAGGAGGCGGAGGAGATCGCCGCGCTGAATCTCGCCAAGTTCCGCAAGGCGCAGCAGGAACTCGAGGAAGCCGAGGAAAGGGCGGACCTCGCCGAGCAGGCGATCACCAAGTTCCGCACCAAGGGACGCGGCGGAAGTGCCGCGCGTGGACTCAGCCCAGCGGTAGGCTATTAAATCGTGTCAACCTTATCATCATCCTCGAACTTAATCTTTAATTCGCGACGTTGAAACTGCGATAACACATACTTGTTTCCATTTTCTAATTCTTTTATTGTTAAATATCTTTCACGAATATCTCTATTGACTTCATTTCATGAATGATATTATGGAAGAACTTAGGAAAACAATAATGTTGCGAATTAAAGATTAAGAATGGATCTTTCGAGAAGATTCCGATCGATCGTCTTCGACGTCTTCCGGTAATTTCTTGATAATATTGTACAATTAGATTCTTTATAAATTGATGATATATTGTTAATAATAAAATAAAGTAATCGATATATTTATCTATTCATCCAAAGAAATAGTCTTTAGTTAATTTTAAGTAAATTAATTTTTAAATTAGATTTTACTTCATTAATTTTACTTTATTTGACATTGTTTCAACTTTGAGATTAATTTAGCAACTTGTATCTTATAATATTGCTACTTCGAATACAAAATATATTACATCTTGCGAGATTAAGAATTGTTTCAGGTTTTCGTTAGCCATTACGATAAAGAAGTAAAGTAAATTCTTACTGAAAAGGTCATTAAAAATCGTTGATCGTGCTTGCATTAATGTTAAATCGATATCGCGCGGTCGAGAGGTGGGCTCGGTGAATATAAATCTCGAAGCTCGATCGGGGGGGTGGGATTAAGGGAGAGCGGTCCGGGGGACAGATCGAAGGTGATGGTGTCTAATTAGCCATCTGTGTCTTCCTGTGTGCAGCCGCAACAGAAACGTAAGGTGCCCTCCGCGATGGAGTAGACGCACACACACCGCGCTTGGTCCATGTAAGTCCGTGCACGTGGGGTGTCGTAAGCGCGTGGGATGTGACGATTACTTAGAAAAAGAACAAAATAGTTGACTGAATAGCTAGAGAAAGAGAGAAAGTGAGAAAAAGAAAGAAAAAAAAGAGAGAGAGTATGATTATTAGTTTTACGTGAGCAAGAGTTTACGAAACGCGAGAGGAACACGCGCGGTAGATGAGACTCCCTCTTGCATTCGTCACTGTCTCGTTTGCACCTGTGTGTCCGATAACACTCTCTCGGGTGGGACCCGAGCTTGTTCATCGTCATTAACTCTTTATAACTCGCACACCTCGTCCTTTTCTCCGTATATACAGTATTCACTTGCGAGTTAGTAGACGTCGTAGAAATTAGAGCAGTTAGAGGCCGAGCAAACAACAGTTGTGTGTGAAAAAGTAACGGAATTAGCCCCAATATGTAGGAAATAAATTTATGTAATTATTGAGTATTAATTAAATTAATAACTGTAAGAGCGGAAAATTAAATGGATAATCCAAGAGATAAATTTATCACGGAGATACTTATTGTTTTTTACATATATATAGATAAGTTTGAAATTTTAATATTTAATACAGCGTGAAATTATTATATAATATATTATACCAGTTTTAATCTCTAAACATAATATTTAGCATATTTACTTCCTAATTTTTAATTCAACATAAAAATTGGAAATTTTTTTTATGAATAATTTTCTTCGAAATTATCCGTAAAACATTCTATATTTCCCTTTTTTTTTTAATTTGTACCAAAGATGCTGATTATACGTATCGATTTTCTTAGATTCTCATAATTTATTTCTTATTTATCTACAAGTCCGGATAGTAAATGGTGTTTTTCTTTCTTGATTATTTAATTATGTTTCTTTTATTTACGATGACTCTCACTCCGGTTCGAGTGAAGCTTTTGTTAATTTAATTTTCCTTTAATCCAGAAAGGTTAACCAGTTTCCTCGCCGATATACGTCGCCATTGTTCACCTTTACATTTAACAACACGCGGACAGTTCGTCATCAACAAGAACTGCGATTTAATTCTGATAAAAAAAAAAAAAATTGTAACTAACACTCACCAATTACGAGTGTCTGAGATAAATCTCCCCTCTCTAAAAAAAAAATGCATATTCCGTGTTTATCACGCGGCAAAATAGAGGTGTCACGACCCTTGGTGCGTTATCGCGATCCCACTTGCGTATTTCGAGTGCAAGGGGTCAAAAAAATAAGAAATGTTGGATCATGATTAGAAACGAGCAAAAACACAGAGAACGTGTCACTCGCTCTCTCCCCTTCTTTTTTCATTGAACTGTGTTTTCCGAATCCGGAAAAAAATTGCACCTATTAAAATCCTCGCGCGAATATCTCCTCACATTTATTTAGTGACTCACGTGAGAGTTTATGCTTTGTATTTCTCTTCTTTCAGCCACACCGACCTGTGTTTAAACCCGAATTTGATGGTCCCCCATTCCCTCGCCGTTTTCCCGGCTTCGACTTGCAGCCCGATGGTGAACTGTAGGGCTTCTTCCGAGGTTCGCGTAAATAATTAGTAAAAAAACTATCAAAAAAAAAGTCAAAAATTCAACAGCAGAAAACATCCGGAGAATAAAGAAGATGGGTAAAAGAAGAAAGAGGAGAAAGAGGAGGAAGAGGAGAAGGAGGAGGAGAAGAAGGAAGAACATCGTCGCCCTCATCGAGTCCATCGTCGAACGAAGACACGAATATATACATATATATGCAACGAATTCGAGAGCTCATTCGGAGCTCTCAACGGCATCGTCATCTTGCAATCGAGCGATCGATCAATCAAACATCATCACACATCCGGATCATAGAATTCTCGTCATCTTTTTCGATAATAATTTTTTTTGTTCAATCGGCCAAAAAGGGAAAACGCGGAAAATCAGCGCTCGCTCGGGAAGGAGAGAATTAAGAGTGAGAGTGGGGAGGCAGGGGTGCGTTTTTTTACCACCTCAAGCTGACAGTCGAGGGAGAGAAAGGGAGAGAGAGAAAGGGAGGGAGAAACTGGGAGAGTGAGAGTGGGTGAGAGCGAGAGAGAAATCGAGCGAGAGGGCGCGCGAGCGGATGATGAGAGGGCGAGAGCCAGCGCGACAGATATATTAATATTTACACACACGCATACACAGAAGACGAAAAAGGGGGGGGAGAAAATAGAGCAACAAATACAGAAACGTTTATGCTCTCGCGAGTTGCACAATAACACGTACCGAGCAAAAATCGAGCTGGAAACAAGATCGTGGAAAGAGGAAAAGGATCACTCGCGAGTACATAGTAGAACGAGAGGAGCGAGTTGCGATGAACGTTTGATCAGAAGCGCGTATCATTACACGTGTCATCCGAATGATATCGTATCCTATAAACTTAATTGTAATTTATAAAGAGAGACGAAGTATGTATTTATTAAAGTAAATAAGCAATAAATAAAGATAAGAACTAAATCGCTCCGTTTGCCGATCACCCACCCGTGAGACTCGACGATTCCAGGACAAGGATTCGTTGGACGTCACGTGTCGATCTTCGCCGTGACCGCAAAGAAATTATTCATTTGTTTAATTGTCAGCTTAATTTATTGTACAATATAATCCGCGTATGAAACAGTGGAAAATAATTTTTTCCTAACGCGAGCGTGAAATGGGCCGCTTTTCGCGCTTGTTTTGAGTGAGCAAAATCCATTTCGCAATGATGAAGTAAGCGTTGAAACATGGAGCCATTTCTCAACTAGTGGAGAAATGAAATTGTAAAACAAGCGCGAAAAGCGGTCTGTTTCACGCTCTTGTTAAGAAAAATAGTATGAACAACACTCGTGGGAAGAGTGGTCGAGCCCAAATGAGTGTGATGGTCGCTTCGCTCGTGCGACCAACTTTACACTCATTCAGAATCGACCACTTTTTCCACTAGTTGTACAATATACTATTGGTTTTCATGCATCAAGTACTTCTTAATGCATCAAGTACTTCGCGTAACGGTAATCTCGCGAATTTTGTCTTTTCTTAAAATTATTTATCTACTTTATGTGTAGATACGATTTTAACTTAATTCGTAAAACTTATCTCAAATTACGCGCATAATTTAACGAGTTTCTACTTCAATCGTCTCATTTATATTTATTATTATTTGCCTGAGGTATTTACGTCGCAAATTGACACATAAAACTTTAGAAGTGCGTAGAAGCGCGTAGAAACTTAGTGCCTAGGAATTCAATATTTATAATAGAGCACGTTTCGCCGAAGGCTGAGTTCTACCTGTGATTCTTCTTAGCGTCAGTTCGCGTAAGCTGCCTGAATTGTCTTTTCATAAGCTCCCACTGCGTCCACTTGTCCGAGCTGATGCGGAATTCCTCGCACGTTTGCAGAAAAACAGGCACGCATAATTGCAAATAGTGATGGTCCACGGTGGGCAGCAGATGGTGTAATGAGTGTGAGCCGAAGTTGGTGAGCGCTAGGAAGATCGAGTCGTCGATCACCTCGCGGTCGCGCACGGCGTCCATCTCGAGCAGACCCCAGTCCAGGTCATTCCTTGGAGACATTGCAATAATTAGAGGAATTTACTAAATTCTTCAGAAATATTTTACCATTAAAAAATTAAAATTACGTTGAGATTAAAATTGGAATTAATATCGAGCAGCTTGACGTTAAAAACAAAGTCAATTAATTAAAATCAAAATAGCAAAAATTACATCGAGATTGAATTAACGTTAGATCTATGTTTGAAGTGAGTGTATAGTTAAATCAATATTCTTTTTTTTCCTTTAATTTACTTTTTTAATACTATTTTACTTTATTTAAATTATTTTTTAATAGAGAGAAAACAAAATAAATCTGATCGGTTAAAAAATGCTTTAATAATTTCAGGGAATAAAAGTTTCCTTAAAAAAAAATGTAAGATATATGTAACCTGTAGGTATCGCCGTCGTGGAAAATATTAGGGTGATGATGAGCCGCATTGAAGCCAATTAGACCGAACAGGGCGCTACTAATTAGCACCATTATCAGCCACAACTTGAGAGCCACGAGAATCTTAGGTGCCATAAAACACATCGATAGAGGTAGCACGAGCGGCACGAGATCGCGAAACTCAAAGACCCCGTACACCTTGAATACCGCGTAATATCTAAAAGTAATTAAATCTTTCATCACGACAAATAGAATTGGAAATCCATTTGGTAAATTTTTCGATGTCGACAAACGCAAAAATTAAGAATCTAAAGTGAAGATACAAGCTAAACCTTTCTCTTAATTTCAACGAAAGGGTGTTATTGTATATACGTTAAAATTAAGTTTTTATTACCGTTTCAAGCCTTCGGAAACGAACAGCAACATCCAGACGATGGGACTTATAATCCTGCTTATCATTCCCGCTAAGTAGGATTTATCCTTACGAGGCATCCACTGCAAAAATGGCTCTAACACGTAGATCTCGTAATCCCATATGGTGTTGGTATACATGTGGTGGCTCATCACGTGCGTGATGCGCCAATCTTTCGAGGATACCATGCTAAGATCGAAGTAATACATACGAAAATTGTCTCTCATGTGGAAGTAATTGTGTGCCGCGACGGTCGTCCATGTCAGAAAAACGCCTAGAATTATCGTCAAATAAACCAATCGATTAATACGTTTGCTCTTAATAATTGTAATTAATACAAAGATATATTAATTAATAAATATATTCGTAAATTTTATTTTTATTGTTCATTTTTATTATACTGTTAATTAACGAATATCTTTAATCTCAATTATTTATAATTTTAATTCTTTTTCTAATAAACTATTTATATCTTAATTATAAATAACTTCACGAATGCTCACTGGCTAGGACGGTAATGGCGTAAGAGTTGACGAGAGCGGCCGTGAGACTCAGCGCGAAAGTCGCGGTCGCCAAGGAATCGGTGATGAGATTCGTCGTCGTGGACGGTTTATGGAAATTGACGTTTTTCAAAGCCTCGGCCGCCCGTCTCTTGAATGTGCGATAGAAGCCGTCCGGGAGAAAGGTCAGGGACACCGATCGCGGACACGTAGCTTCACGGACGTAGAATTTTGGCAGCAGTCGTTCGGCTTTGTCAGTGATGTGGTGACTCTAAGTGATAGAATTGACTGTTATAAAATTTAAAGTTGCCTTCGAATTTACCTACACGAAAATCGTAGCGACAGACCCGAAAATTTTCAAGGCAACCGTGAAAAGAAATAGGGTGATATATGTAAATAGTAAAGACACACATACTTCGTTATTTAATACATATACATACATATAAATATAAAGTTATGGAAAAATATTCATAAAAATGCTCAAAAAAAATGATAATAATAATCTATATATAAAAGTACGGATTAAAAGATGATTGATGCTTCCAAGCAAAAAATTGACTGATAATAAATTGTTAATTCTAACTTTGATTTAATAAGTACCTCGAATAATTCGGTGATATCGGTCCCTTTCGTGAGCCGAATCCATTCAGCTCCACCTGGATGCGATTTCGCGAAGGTTTCCAAATCGTAAAGCTTATTTCCGATTCTCCACAATCCTTCTGCACCGTCGATTTTTCTCCTAGCCTCGAGAAAACCCGCCGCGGTTGCTGCCGTCATATCTCTCGCTGGCAGGTAAGCTAAGCCGGGTACCGTGCTAGTTTTCGACATGTTAAAAGTTTTCTTGACCTCGTCTAAATAAATAAGACACAAAAGTTTGGTACTTCTGGTGAATGATGGATTTATCACAATTAACTTTTACACGTAGGTAATAATAACACGTAGGTAATAACGTTGATTTACATCTATAATTTATATCTAATCTTCTATAAACTTTTTCTTCAATTTTTTTATAATATTTCAATCTTTACTCTTTTTAAATTTTGGTTTTAATCAAAATCTTCAATTTCAATTTCGTGATTTTGTGGAGAAGAAACGGCCAATTACCAGTTATCGAGCGTTAGTAAGGTGTTAAAAAGAAAATTTTATAATTTAAGCAATTTGTTTATTCTAAAGTAAGCTAACCTTTCGACCATACTTACAATTTGTCATCTTCAGATTATTTAAGAACAATACAAAAATAATAAAAATAATAATAAAATATTGAAGATTACATTGAAAGCGTTAAAATAAGTATATATTAAGTTAAGATCGAAGTCAAACACGGTAAGTCAAAAAGTCAATGATTAAAATTAAAACTTAAATTTAAGTCGAAGGTTAAAAATTAAAACCTAATCGAAAATTTTTTTTGGAGAAGTCTAATAGTGAAATGGTAGAAATCCTTCGCAGATAATTCGAGCAGCCGCCATCCTCGTTAGAGAGCACCAATGTAAGTCCAAATGTAAAATGTCCTGTGTTTAGCAAATGATAATGTAAATTTCTAACCAGACTTAGTGGTAACTATAAAGAGAGAAACTCTATGAATAGAATTCAAAAAGCATATAGAAGAGAAGTGGACAACTTTCATAAGTGGTCATTCGACGAAGTTTGATATTATAATTTCGTATTTTTGAATACGTGATGTTTATCAGTGCGAAGATGTACGGCTTCTGAGAGGGAGATGTTTGTTCGGCGACTGG